>NC_041393.1:63107743-63116418 GCF_002162155.2 Triticum dicoccoides
GTAGCAGAAGGGAGCGTTGCGGACGGTGTCGCCTTGCGGACGCATTGACTGTAGAGGAAGACGACGAGTTGCTCAAGTGGACGATAACCCTTTGTGCCGATGTCGAGGTAGCCGAGAGCGTAGGGTGGTGTAGCCGTGGTCGAGGTAGCCGTGCGAAGAATGTCGTGGTTGATGTTGAGTCAGGGTAGCTGGTGTCGAGGGAGTCGCCGTGGAGCCGCGGGCACAAGGAGGCACCGAGTTAGTTATTGGCGCAGTGGTGTCGAAGTAGTGGTGCGTCGGGTAGAGGACAGTGTTGACGAGGCGTCGCGCCGGGTTTGCCAAGCCCGGGGACATGTCGTGGACAAAGGCACACATCGGTGTTGCCAGTACCGGGTATGTGTAGACGGACGAAGACGAAGTTGATGAAGCGCCGCACTAGGCTTGCCAGGCTCGAGGACACGTCGTGGACGAAAGCATGCATCAGTGTTGGCAGCACTGGGCATGCGTAGACTGAGACCTGCACGAGCTGTACGCCATATGAAGAAGTCAGAGAGGCTAGCAGGGAAGGACTCGACGACAGTTGCGGCGCCAATCGGCGCGGTGCCGATGTCACCGACGGTGGTCGGAGTATATGAAGTGGTCGGGGAAGATGACGGCGACGCTGGCAACGGGGCTGGTGTTGGATGAAGAAGAAGGGGGTGGACAGGCGGCGCTGCTCGCGTTTAGCGAGCTACAGCGGCACCGAAGAAAAGCGGGGCGGAGGCTTGGTTAGGAGCGCGGCAGCGGTGCTCGAAGTAGGCGAAGAACCCGACAGCATGACGAAGACAGGCGCAGACGATGGCATTCCCGCGCCGAGGGAGACGGCGCGACGCATACCATGGGAGGTCGATGCGCGGTGACGATGGAGTGGACCGCGGGCCACGGCGCTATGGCCCGAAGGGGCGACGTAGCGGCGGCTAGGGTTTGAATCGGTTAGGCTGATACCATGTTAGAGGGGAGAGAGAGGGATTGTTGATTATTGCTTGATCCTCATGGGCATATATATAGGAGTACAATGATCTACTTGGAGTATAAGACAAGGTAGAATAATATCCTACGTTATCCTATCTTTCCTAATAATCAATATACTCAACATCCCTCCGTAGTCATAATGGTAGCGACGCAGACTGTGAGACTAGAGAAGAATCCGAAGGCAAACCGACGGACACCCCCCATAGTCGTAACGGTCGACGCATCGCGGAAGGCGTGGCTGGAGTGAAAACTGACGAGTTTGCTCAAGCATAGCGGTAGCCCAATGCTTCCGCCCGCGCGCCGCCATCGGGGCGGTCGGCCTCCATGACCGCCGCCGGGGGCCGCGCAGCCCGTACCTAGGGTTCGTCCGTCAGTCATGTTGATCAGCTGCCCTAGAGAGTCTTTTTCCCGAGCCCTTGCTCCGGGTTTTCTCTCTTGCTGGTCATCTTGATCGGTGTTTCTTTTTGGTTTTCCGATCTATGATCGGTTTACGTCACTCGCCGCCGTTTGTCATCTACGACACATGTGTACTTCGTCAGCATCTTTATCAACCTCAACGGGATCCGGTTGCCACACGAGACTCTGCTTGACGCATGGCACGTGTCCTGTCTGCTGATACGACGGTCGTCCGTGCAGTCCTGCGCTGCCCTGTCGTCGCGGCTGCATCGCCCGCGACCCACTCATGCTCTAATACCATGTTAGAGGGGAGAGAGAGGGATTGTTGTGGAATATGATGGATGTATTATTGAGCCTCGAGGACGAGTATATATTGAGTACAAGACTTGGAGAGCAAAACGCCTCTCCTGAAGATAAGTTAGGAGACAGATTACAAATCCTAAACTACCATATCCCAAATATATCTCTAATAGATTCAATGAGAGTTGCATCATGCTCGGTTCCTGATGATTTCTCTGGCACTAGATGATAGGGAAACTGATGATAGACTTGGTAATTTTAGCAAAAGAAATGAACTTTGCAGGTTCAACTCTGAATCTTGTTTATTGCTTGTGTGCTTTCACTTATTCACACTTTTTCCATGTGCTTTCCCTTTTGCATAAACCAAAGTGATTTGGAGAAGTCCCCACCTAATGGCAATCGGTGTGACAAACTTTATGGAGAACATGTAGCCCATGAATGACACACGTTGTTTGGCTATGTAAGTGTTGTTAGCCCCGGGGTAATATCGCTTCAAAATCATGAGTTTACTATTGCTCTGTTTTCAGCTCATAATGTTTTTATGGTCCATAGAGATCTTTCTTGAATTCTTTGTCGTCATATGCAGATTTCTGAAAATCTTCTGTATACTTCTGAAAGTGTGGCTGCTTAGAGTGTATAGTTCTGAAAGTCTGTCTGCTTAGGTAATGAGACATCTTCTTGATTCCAATCTGATGCTAGCTATGCTTTGATCCTCTGCTTATTTTTAAAATCTCCATTGCAATTTCGTTTGATTCCACCTATGTTGTCTGCTTTTCTTTGTCTATTTCCTCCCTTGGTAAAGCAAAGTCAATTTACTCCTATGTTTAGTACAAAAGAAAACTTGGCGGCAAAATTCTTGCAAGCTGATTAATATGCTATGTGTAGTTGATAAGCTACTAAACCCAAGATACCTGTAAATCTGTAGTGATCTCAGCATATTAGTATATATTCTAAAATTTCTTCTTGAAACATAGATTTCTTCAGTGTTAACCTTCGTATGTAGTTGGGAAATGGTATGTTATTTATGTACTGTTAGCTATTCATGACTTTAATTAGCTCTCCTATTTTTGCTTGTTGAAGTGCTCAAAATCTCCATGTCCACTGTAATACAACAGGAGGGTGACAATCCAAATACACACTTCATGCTAATTAGGTGTGAGCTGCATCTCTGTCTTGTACAAATTGGTTTGTTTGGTACGATGCAGGTACTTTGTAAGACTAAATAACTTTTGGGTTGATTACTCACCTTACTTTATTTATGGTCAAAATAACTTGTGGATGCAATATCGAATTGATCTATCTTTCTTTATTCACAATTTGAGAAGTATTGCAATTACCAATTGACATTATTTGCAATTTGGTCGTTTTATGCATCCACAATAGCTTACATGTGTGAGAACAACTTTTAGTTAGTATTTCAAGAATCCATAGCCGAGGTAGTACGTACTAAGGCTTCTATCACTCACACAAGAAGTATGAACAGTAGCAACAAGCTGAATTCTTCAAATCGGGCAGAATCAAGTAATATGGCCAATAGATACTATCGTCCTTAAAAAGTGAAACATGTTTGATGTGCTTGTGCTCGACATTGCTCCTGTGCAATTTTGGTTCTGATAAATGTTTCTTGTTATGCAGGCTTTACCAAGAAACAGGGGGCATGCATTGACAGTCAAAATTGGCAAATCTAACTGATATGGCGAGGCCAACCGGTCTGGCCGGCCTGTCGGCGGTCCGACCGGTAGTCGGTCCTGTAGCCGATCCGGCAATGCAGACGGTCACCAAACCGACTAGTCCGGTCTGATCAATGTACTCAAAATACAAATTGGACTTCACCATTGCGTAGATCTCGTCGATACAATCGACATGCATATGTAAAACATCCAATGTGGACTCTGGACGAGAGAGTTATGGCTAACCGGTTAGACCAGTTGGGACGGTCTGACCAGTTTGACCAGCCCAATCCGAGTTAGGAGTTGTGTTTTTGACACTGGATTTGTACTCCCTTAGTCCGAAAATTCTTGTTATCAAAATGGATAAAAAAAGATGTATCTAGAACTAATATACATCTAGATACATTCCCTTTTGTTCATTTTGATGATAAGTATTTCCGGACGGAGGAACCTTCTACTCCTACTTGGGCAAGACTATCCCACACTATCTTTATTTTTATCTTTATCTTTATCTTTACCTAATAATAAAGCAAATATGTATTCTTGGTCCGTCATGACATTTTGCAAAAAATACCTCATTATTTTAAAAATCAACCCGCAATACCTATTTTCTATGCGTGGGCTGTGCATTGTTTGTATTTTTTTGTTTACCCCTTGCATGGGCCACTGGGCCTGCTATGTTCTACGGTCTGTGCCCTTGACTGCACATGTCAACAAAAAGGGAAAGACCCGATAATTGATGACATGAGCGCCCCAATAAAAGAAGGTTGGCTCTAATAATAAAACTGGATTTCAATTGCCGGAAATAAAGGAGCCTCCATTCAATGGAATTGTGGGCTGTCATGGTGCTAATTGATTCCCTAATAATTATCATGGGCTTTGATTAACCGGGATTCTGGAAAACAAAAATTGAAATGCCAAAAATAAAGGAGGGACATGCATGCCTCCATTAAATGGAATTCCGGGCTGTCATGTCCACTAATTGACACCTAATTAAAATGGGATTAATAAAGGAGAAGATGTTGCACAGCATATACATATCAAAAGGTAAAGTAAAAAAATAAAAAGGCATACAAACATGTCCACACCCAGTTTTTCTAAACAAACACGTAATTGTTTTCTTTAGAGGTGGATATAAATAGATAGGGTTAATTTGGATGCTTACATGCCATATATAGATGGGTTTAATTTTGACAATAAATAAATTAGTATTGAGATAGACCAGCAGAAAAATTATGGATGCCAAGTTATGTGAAAAAAGCAATTTTTGTTCTTAGTAACCATATGGATGATTAGAATTTTATTGTGCTAAAATTTAACATCTCAGGGTTTGTACGAGTACATGGTTTTCTTAGTTATTCTATCAACTTCTCATGGAATGATGTGAAGTCTTGTAGATGTTTACAATGTGGGCAAAAAATAGGATGAAAACATCAAAGTTTGTGTATTTATTTGACCAACTTTAGGATAATGTTTTCCTCAATTCATTAGATATGCTCAGAACAAAAATATCACAAAAATTTTTTTTGTAATAATTTCTTCAGCTTCGGAATTTGCAAATTTCTCTAACTTTGATAATGATCTATGCGAACCTTTTTTCTAGATTATTTCAAAATTGAACAATGTAATATCAATGAGCTATTTCTCGATAATTTAGTAATTTCTATTTCTAAGTCAATGAACAACATGAAAAATAATTCTATAAAAAAATTAAATTCGTTATTTTTTCGAATGTAACACCCTCGGTCGTGTGGACATTCATGCCTTAGAATTCTGAAAATATAAATTCATCTCAATTTTATAATGTTAATTAATAAACTTGCAGTCAAAAGAAATGTGCCATTTTATTGAATGGTAATGAACTTTGTATCATTTCATTCTTCAATCAATTCTATGTGTCTTCAATGATTATTCAAATTTGGACAAACCGGTTAACGTTGGTGCTCAAGAGTTCTGGAAAGTTCTATTATGTCCCGATTCTCTTGTTTGACACGTTGTGTTTTTTAGTAGGACAACACAAAGCTATTTTTTCTCTGGTTGCAACGCATAGACATATTTGCTAGTGAATATAAAGGGCCACGGCCAGTTGTGGGCAACCCAATCGAATCAAAACATTTACTTTTTATCTTTAAACCCTAAATCTCTCTTCCAACCTTTATGTTGTTTTTCTACTGATCTACAGGACCAGAGATGGCGTCCCAAGTCTCGCTGGTCGATCTAGGGCACGCCGACGACGTCCACGCCCAGACAGGTCCCAACGACGGCCTTTGCTAGTTTGCTCGTAAACTAGTCGGTCTTCGCCATGTGGTTATCTTTTTGCTGGTTTGCTCGTAAACCTAGCCGTCCTCCATCATGTAAGCATGGTAGTTATCGTCTTGAACGATCGATTTGGGCTAAACCCTAGGAAACCGGTCTAACTGAGTTGCTGTACCAGCCTGACTGGTCTGTGTAGCAGTACTACCGTTCGGTCTGTTCGCGACCCGCACGCTCTAGTGCTCTCGTGTGTTGGCCCTAAATTTGCGCCAACAGATAAATAATTTTGATTAGTTATAAATACTATGAATTTTTAATATTTACGTCTCCTAAAATTCTACTCCCTCCGTAAATTAATATAAGAGAGCGTTTAGTTCACTAAACGCTTTTATATTTGTTTACAGAGGGGAGTAGCTCATATCATGCCGGAGCATATAGGTCCATGGACTAGTACATCTGATACTCAATATCTCTCGACAAGTTTCGTACCATGCTTATTCCAGCTACATATAGTAGTTCTGTAGCATGAAGGCCATATTATAAGCCTTCACACGAAAAACATTGAGTACTAGTTTAGCGCTCGCTCGATGCTCCGCTCGAGTTCGTCGTCCTTGAGGCCGACGACCTTGCCCACCTGCTTGCACTTCTTGAATAGCACGAACGTCGGATACGCTCCCTCCACTCCGCAAAGCCCCGCCAAAAACTGCACGTACGGTTGATAATTGATTGCAATAAGCACGCGCGTCCGCTTCCAAATAATGATACATGCATGGAAATCATCTGGTTGTGTCTGTACCTCGAAGTTGTCGACGTCCAACTTGCAGAAGTCTGCCTTGCCTTTATACTGCTTGGCGAGTTTCTCCAACAGCTTGTCCATGGCCTTGGACAGTGTGGAATTCTTGTCGTAGAACGAATACACCAACTAGATCATTTCAAACATTAGAGTTGGAGTACTAGCTAAAGGTCGAGTCTCCAGAAAAGAAAAGAAAAGAAAAAAGGAATTTGAGAGATCGAAAAGCTAGCTGCGCTGCAAGGTTAGGTACGTACGTACCAGCTTGTTGTATCGAGCAGAATTGTCCCAGCGCAATTGCCAATCATCCATATCTTTGATCGAGATCACAATTCCGGGAGAGCTATCCTGAGGGGGTTCGGTTAATGGTTTTCTGCCGAACACATATTCGAAGGAGACCTCAGTTAATATAACTATATTAACTGCAGGATAACGTCTGCCTACAGAATTAAACAAAATCAAGGAAGCGGGAATAGTTAAAATTACAGGAAAGTAAGAAAGTTTCTTTATTGGATAAATCAGCATGAAGAGAACAAACAGGGGCCCAGAACCGAAAATCTGAGATCTGTGTGCGCACATCGTGTCTGTTAGCGCGCTCGAATAGAAAGAGGAAGAAAGAAAGAACAAAAAGATGGAGCAGGGAGCACCGCGGCATGCATACCATCGTTAGTTGTGCGCCAGCCGCCGCTCCACCAGAACCACTGCCGCGAGTCCTCCAAGTAGTAATAGTAGCTGTTCATGCTGGACTAGGTGGGGTGAGCTCGTGAGGAAGGAGTAAGACGGTGCAAGGTGATGGCATTATATAGTGGGCCGGTGAGCTAAGGCCACGGGTGGATTAGCCGTCTGGATGCGGCAAAGAATATGTGCTCACAAAGCTTAGTCTCGTGGGTCTCGTGTACGCCCTCGACATCCCTTTATATTAAGTTGTACTCGCTCCGTCCGAAAATACTTGTCATCAAAATAAATAAAAGGAAATGTATCTAGATGTATTTTAGTTCTAGATACATCCATTTTTGTCCATTTTGATGACAAGTATTTTCGGACGGAGGGAGACCTTTTGGAGAAAGGCGTTTTGGAGGCCGAGCTCCATGGAGGCCTTTATTTTTGAAAAATTCAAATTCAAACTTTTATGGTTCAAAAAATTGTGAAAAAATGCGTGTATGTAAGGATGTAACTCACATGTGTGCAAAAATACATGATGAAATACCTTGAGTTGCGACCTGTACATAAAAGACAAATCCATGGCCTGGGAGGATGAATAGTATCATGTGTTAAACAGCCCCAGATTTGTGTTTTTTGCACAGCCCTCATTTCAATGAATTTTGATCTGAAAATTTACACAGGTGTGTATTATGCCTTCATGTATATCTGTAATTTTTTCAGAATTTTTTGAAATGTAAAAATATGAATTTTAATGAAATTTCAAATTTGAATTTGGAGGCCTCACTGGAGCCCGAGCTCCAAAAGGGATTTCCGTGTAGTATGTACCTATATATCTTCAACCCAAAAACTTAAGCAAGTAGAAAAATATGGACAATTCACTTATATTCCATCACTGTGCGTGGGGCAAAGAATAGATGCTCGGAAGGTTTTGCGCACCTGTCGTGTACGTGATCCAAGGCTGCTGTCTGGCGGCAAAGAATAATGCTGTTCAATTCTTTTCTTTTTTGCTTTTTAAAACTCAAGTTTTCTTGCACACTGCTACTACTAACGTACCTCCAGTCAACAATGCACCACTGATCTAGATGTTGGTTTTATTTATCAAACAATGCATTTTTCTTTGGGGATTTATTGTCAAAAGTTATAAACGAAGGTCACCTTCCTATTCATTGACAAAAATGAGAATCCAATCAAATTCCAGATGCTCACATCTGCAGCACGCCCACTTGTGCTTGAGGTTCAAGACGTTATCTTTCCATTGGTAGCGCACCTGCGGTGCAAATTCGAATTTGCCTCCATCAAAGAATCAGAGAATATTAGGCGCAGCGGGCATCAAGTAAAGAGACCTAAAGGAATGAAGATGGGGTGGCGTGTGGGGTGTGTGCGCGCGCCTTTAAAGATTCCGACTCCACTGGTTTAGAAAAGAAGAATTCCCAATTCTTCCACACTCACACTACTTTTTCAACATAGATATATTATATTCCCGGCCCTCCATTCCTTGGGCCAAAAACTATGCAGGGCCTGTTTCAAACATGAAATTGTTTTCCCGTTCTTGCATTTTTATGTAAAATTCCGTAGGCTCTTAGAGTAGTTCAGACTTTTTTTAGAAAATGGAC
>NC_041393.1:63116616-63118397 GCF_002162155.2 Triticum dicoccoides
CCATCGATATTTGTGTTAGGAATAGTGGGCTATGCGGTCTACCCTCTGTTCTTCTGTCTTATTCGTAGTGCCGCTCACAATGCATAATGAGGCTAGAAAGTAGAGACCTATTAATAGACTCGATCCACTCACAGGTGTTATAAATATTACACTCGTGCTTTGGAAAAAATATGTGCGACTCTTGAGTCATGTCACCAACCACGATCAGACATGTCAGTTTAAGGAGTCTAAAATATATTAGTCCCTAGCGCACGTGTGCGAATCATGTGCCATCATGGTTGTATATATGAGATCAATTCCAATCTGATCATGTGGGTTAACAGCCTGCACAGCCGATCATGCAAAACAAACACAACTCTTACGTCGTGTTGTACCCGGGTCAAACATGGACGTACATAATAAATATTCCAGCAGTGTCGATCTCAACTTGTTCATCTACTGTATTCCAGCACAAACATCCTCAGCATCTCGAGTACAAACATTTCGAGTTGTGGGCCTCCAGCAGTGGGAGCTTGGCTTGAGTCCTCGTCACATCTATCGGTGTCAAAACCGGCGGATCTCCGGTAGGGGGTCCCGAGTTGTGGATCTTGGATCAATAGGGAACAGGCAACTAGGGACACGATGTTTACCCAGGTTCGAGCCCTCTCTAAGAGGTAACATGCTTGATTATATTGCTCGTGTATATGAGGATTACAGAGTCGATCTACCACGAGATCAGATGAACTAACCCTAGGCTAGTAGGATGATGGAACTTGGCTACGGACTAAACCCCCTGGTTTGTATAGACACCAGGGATACTAGGGTTACACATGGTCGATTACAAGGAAAGAACAAACATGCCGATTCTTCTTGACTTGGAGGACAAACCAAGGCATCAAGAATCTTCTCATCCTTATACAAAGTCTCTTCATAGTTTGGTCTTCTAATTGTTAATAGTGCGGCCCTCCTGTCCGACCCATGAAAGTCAGGTCGGTAGCCCGAGGACCTCCTAGTCCAGGACTTCCTCAGTAGCCCCTGAACTGGCCTCCAATGTCGGAGATGATAATCATCAGTTGTACTGCTTGTCCCAAAGTCTTCGACTTGCGGGGCAAGTTCCTCGTCCTTTCCTTGTTCGGCCGCTTTAGTAGTGCGGCTACCGTCCTCCTAGCCCGTCAAGTCATAGGTGGCCGCCCATCATTGTTTTTATCAGGATCTAAAGACACCCTTCGGTTTGCTTGCGCCCTTTAGAAGGCAAACGGTCCAACGTTCTTTTACAAAAACGCCCTTTCAGGACCAGGAGGTGGATCTATTTAATAGATCTGGAGTGCGACGGGTGGTTAACCCATCCCTACACAAGCGACTAAGACCATCCCAAAGAAACCACATGTCAAATCGCCCCTGGTTCATCCTCATGCCTCCATGGCCCTCTCCTAGGTGACTGAGGAAGCTAGCCAATTTCACTCCTCCAACTGAGCAATCTTCAAACGCAAGGATGTCTCCCCGCAACAGATCTCGTCCATGTCCGTGCTGGATTGATTTCTGTGGGTGGTCAAGCCTTCGCAGAGAACTTCCCTACTCTAAGTAAGGGAGAGAGGGTATGTTTCATGCCTTTACTTTTACAAGGTCTAGGCTTTCCCATCCATCCCTTCCTGCGAGGTTTGCAAGAATTTTATGGGATCCAGCTCCATCACCTTACCCCTGGATCAATACTGCATATTTCTGGCTTCGTCGCCCTTTGCGAGATGTTATTGGGCTGCGAGGCCCACTTCGAGCTGTGGAGGAAGTATTTCTGTCTCGTCCCC
>NC_041393.1:63118588-63129146 GCF_002162155.2 Triticum dicoccoides
GGGGGGGGGTCAATTTTTGAAGTAGGCAGAGCCAAGGTATGGTATATAGCTGGAACCGAATATCACATCGGGACCCCGAAGAAGGATTCCGATGAATGGACCTCGGAATGGTTTTACATCAAAGACACCCCCCTATTCGAGCCGGTTCGGATGTGGCTGCCTGAATACTCCATTGCTCCCTTAAAGAAGCGGTTCAACTGGCGGCCCAAGAGCCCGTCCCAAAAAGAAAGCGCCGAAGTGCAACTCCTGGCCGCGTCCGGCTGCTAACCCACAACAAGTTGACCATGTTTGACGTGATGGCTGCCGTCATAGCTCGGTGCATACAACCTCTTCAACAAAGAATGCACCCTTTGTGGTGCTATAACGGGACAAGTGACGCCACCCGCTACAAGAGACAAGGGACGGATAATCAGGCCGCCATGGCCACAATACTAGCCGATCTCTTCAAAGGAGAATAAGAAGAGTTTGCTCATGTAAGGAACAGGGACGACTAGGGAAGTTACAACCCTCCAAAATGGTAAGTTTGATCTTATCGCACAGTCTGGACGACTCATCCGTATACTTACCAAATCCACTATTTTTTCGAACAGAACTGGTGGCGCCAAGTAGTGTCCATTACTTGCCCCTCTCCTCACAACCAGAGAGCCATTATCGTGACAATGACCCAGGATTTCATGATGATCCTAAGACGTCAACCAATTTCAAGGACGGGTTTTTTTTCCAGGAGAGCCTTGATGGTACCAAGGTGGCCCTCCTCGCCGATCATCCTGGGGACCTCCCTTCTTCCGCTATAAACACTACTAGGAAAACGGCTATAGCAAATATGAACATTAATGGTGCACCATGTATGTGGTGCGCCAGATACATGTACGCCATTATTGGCCACATTACTAATGGCGCACTTGGTGTGTGGTGCGCCATTACCAGTTTTGAAAAAAAAAGATAAAACAAATTGTTAGCAGTGGCGCACCAGGGGATAGTGCGCCATTACTAACTATCCACTGGTGCGCCACTACTAACATGTTTTTAACTTTTTATATATTTTTTAAAACTAGTAATGGCGCACCACACACCAGGTGTGCCATTAGTAACCCTAGTTACTAATGGCGCATTCTTAGGTGGTGCGCCATTGGTAACCTGGGAGCAGCTAGATATTTTGGACAGCCACCTACCACACTCACTTTCCCCACTTCATTCTCTCCACCTCCTCCTCCAAGTTTGTCTCGGCTGCCTCCTCCTCCTCACCTCATTTGCACCATAGATTCACCCAAATTAAGTGGTTAAATTTCCTTTTTTTGATAGGTAACTAAGGGGAAAGCTTTCTTTATGTTTTAGATCTACTTTTTGCTCCCTCCAACAACGTGCACACTTTTTATGGCCTAGATCTACGTATGTTTGTGGTGTTGCATATGTTTGTGTTTGCAGGTACCAGTATTTGAAATGCGATAGTTGCCAATATTTTGCCGGAATGTTGATTCATTTCCGTTTCGGCGAGAATGTGGCACTATGCATTCTTTTTTGTCCTATTTTTAGGCAAAGTCATGCCAATTTTTTTTTGGTTCTAAAATATCGTTTTGCTCTACCCCACAGGCGACCATGGTCCGCATGATGACCAAAGGCATCATGAATAGGTTTTTGAGCTCCACGAAGGCCGAGATGCTTCAAAAGAACAAGACGAAGATAAGATGTCCATGTCGAAGATGCAAGCTGAAGAGCCTTATGGACCCAGATTTCGTACAGGTGCGGGACCACCTGCTCTTGCGTGGTTTCATGGATGGCTATCAGTGGCAAGGTGATGAAGATGATTATGAAGTCGTCCATGGGGGCCGGGAAAGAAATGAGGAAGGGCAGCAAGACAACCGCGGCGAGGGCGGGCGAGAAGACGAAGATTCCCTAGGACATGATCACGAAGTAGATGAAGTACACACTCATCATGTAGAAGATGCCGGAGATGATGATGAGGAAGATCAAGACGAAGGGCATGATCATGAAGATGAAGATGCTGGAGCAGACAATGATGGACGATTGATGGGCTGGGTGCAGGACCCTCATATTCAAGAGCTGCTTCTCAAGCAGACGGAAAATGCAAGAGCTGCCGCCCAAGAGAAAGACAAGATGGATCCACTGGAGATAGACGCGGTTACTCCATTGTATGAAGGATGCAATCCCGAGGATACCCGCCTGAAGTAACGCTCATGGCTCTGGAGATGAAGGTAAAACACAAAATGGCCGACGCATGCTTCGACGAGAACATGTCATTCTGGCACGAACGTCTTCCCAAGGGGAACAAGTGCCCAACCAGTTTCGAGGAGGCGAAGAAAATCGTGTGTCCTCTGGATTTACCGCACGTGAAATACCATGTGTGCATGAACAATTGCATCATTTATCGGGACGAGCACACGGAGTCTACCATATGTCCGGTGTGCGGTGTCACTCGATACAAGAAGAGGAAGAAAGCTCCTCCAAAATTGGTGTGGTACTTTCTGATCACTCCTCGTTTGCAGCGGTATTTCGCGGACCCTAAGGTAGCAAAGCTCCTATGTTGGCACGCGGATAGGGAGGAGAAGAAGCGAGAAGATGACGGAAATGATCCGGAGATAAATAAAAAAGACAAGATGCTGAGTCACCCTAAGGATGCGAGCCAGTGGTAAGCGTTGAACTTCGAACACCCAGAATTTAGGGACGATCCAAGGAACATCGTGCTGGGAGCGAGCACTGATTACTACAAAAAAAGACACATTCATGACATTTTGGGCCGAACGAATTTTTTTTCTGTCATACATATGGCACTTCTATGACGATAATTGTGACAAAACCCGGTATCATCATAGATGTGGTGGGCTCCTACTTCTATGACAAAAAAATCATGACAGAAAATGGGCTTTCCATCCTGGGCGGGCCGGAGACGCAGCTGCATGACATTCTTTGGGCCGTCCATGACAGAAAAAACAGTGGTAGAAGCGAGGGGGAGGAAAATTTCGGGGAGTTGCTGGTTACGGTGGGAGGTCGGGGGACGAGCGATGCGCGTTTCTCTCATACACGTACGCGCGTGTGTGCGAGGCGTTGGCTCTAACTGAACCCGAGCGAGGCGTCGGGCTCTAACTGAACCCGAGTGATTGCACTGTAGGCTACGCGTTACTGAACCCGAGTGATCGATCGATGGCTGTTAACTGAACCCGATGGAGCGATTCCTTTGCTACTGCTGCTAATTGAAGCCGATCGATTGGATGAACAGTGAGCATTGCGGGGGGAGGGGGGGTGGATGAACAGTGAGTGGTGGTGTTGCCTCTGGATGAACAGGACCCCGTGGTGTGGAGGGCTGGATGAACAGTAGACGGTGGAGGGGTGTCTGTGGAGGGGTGGTTGAACAGGACCCCGTGGTGTGGAGGGCTGGATGAACAGTAGACGGTGGAGGGCTGGATGAACAGTGGACGGTGGAGGGGTGGTTGAACAGTAGCCGGTGGAGTAGCGCGTGGTGGAGGCTGGATGAACAGGAGCCCGTGGAGGCTGGAGGAGGTCGACGGTAGCCCGTGGAGGCTGGAGGAGGTCGACGGTGGAGATGAACAATATCCCGTGGAGTCCCATTTTGCGGTACGCCACACCCCTCCCGATGAACAGGACCCCTGTTTCGACCGTAGCGCTCCAACACAAGTCTGTTTCGTCCGTTTTGCGGTACGCCACACCCCTCCCGATGAACAGGACCCCCAATTCGACCGTAGGAGGTCCGTTTCCTCCGTTTTGCGGTACGCCACACCCCTCCCGATCAACAGGACCCCCATTTCGACCATAGGAGGTCCGTTTCCTCTGTTTTATGGTACGCCACACCCCTCCTGATCAACAGGACCCCGTTCCGAACGTAGGAGGTCCGTTTCCTCCGTTGAGCGGTACGCCAGGCCTCGTTTCCATCGCCTGTTCCGTCCAATCCGGTTGGCTCCCACGCGTTCCGTTGCCTCCCGATGAACACGACGCATTCCGTTGCCTCCCCATGAACACGACGTCGACGCTGTTTCTCCGTTCCGACCCAGCCATGTACACAAGCACTACTAGGGAAAAGCCTAGCAGCAGCGCGGGTTTTGGCCCTCTCAGTAGCACGGGTACCGGCGCTACTAATAAGGCGCTACAGCTAACGTATAGCAGTAGCGCCTGTTGACCCACGCTACTGCTACTGATGAATAGCTATAGCGCTCTTTGGAAAACGACGCTACTGATATTATCTGCAGCGCTTTTCAGCAGGAAGCGCTACTGGTAAGTCGGTGCTACTGCTAAATTTCCCCCCTCGCTACTACTAGTTTTATTAGTTTTTTTTCCTGCATATTTGTTTTTTATTTGTTTTGTATTTGAATAGGCTTTATACAATAATCTTTAGCATATCATCCACATACAAATGTAATCATAGCATATACATACAATTAGTCTCATCAAATCATGTCATCATCATAATCATCATCCAACACAAAGTGGTCTCTCGTCATCAATCTCAAAAATAGCGATACAAGTCTCGATTACTTGCAAATACATTGTCATCCATCTAAACAATGATATACGCGAGAATAGCTATCACTTTGAGTACATGAGTTCGTATCCCTCTCTCGCATTAGTGTGAACCTAAACTAAGTACTGTGTGTCGCTCGGAAACCAAAAACCGGTACACCTGGGCCTGACACTCCGGCCACTTGTCGTATATATACTCCTGGTATAGCACTTCTTCGCCATCTATGATCTATGCACCTGCATCGTCACATGAGTCGATGATATGCAACATATATAGTTGAGCAACAGAAAGAGACAGACTTGGCAAAAATAGAAACAACATATCATAAGCATA
Organism: Triticum dicoccoides; assembly: GCF_002162155.2. Taxonomy (NCBI): domain Eukaryota; kingdom Viridiplantae; phylum Streptophyta; class Magnoliopsida; order Poales; family Poaceae; genus Triticum; species Triticum dicoccoides. The sequence goes on from NC_041393.1 coordinate 63,123,414, forward strand.
AATAACAAAGTTCATCATACCCAAAATGACCTAACTAGAGTGATTTTCGCTAGTCGAGGAGGAGGACGGTTTAATTACATCACAAATAAAGTTTCACCGTGCATAACTCAAAGTTTTGTCATAAAAGAAAGTATGGACTAAATGGACACATTGTCATATATCGACAATCACTCCATCATGTCGTGCCATCCATCCATGTCAGGGAGATAGTCATCGAGCTTAGTGAAAGGCTTCATGTTGAGACGCTGAGAGGCTATCCATGTTCGGACGTCTTCCCGCGATATTTGTCCTTCTGCATGGAACATCCCTGTTTTTCCGACGACCTCATTCATGATGATTTGGGCAAGTTCGCGCTGGATGTTATAGAACTCAGCTCGAAGTCGATGATCCTCGATATCTCCTATGTCCTTTGCCCATTGCAGAATATGGGCATCGCCAGATCTAGGTGCCATGTGAAGGTTCTGGTGATCCCGTCTGTACTCCAGCATGTGGTGTAGGACATGAATCCATCATTAAGAGAATCGTTCGGTTGCTGGATGCAGCAGAAGTCGGTCTTATGGCTGAAGGCGGCCCTGCCGTCCCTTCTCTTCTTGTCCCTAACCTCTCCACCCCTTGCTTGGTAGTAAAACATAGCACTGTCGAGAACATCTTTGATGTGGGTGTAATCCTTTTTGTGAATGTTCTTCGACGAGTCCAAGTAAAGAGCGTGGGAGAATCGGGGGTAGAGGATGACGAGGACGGCGCGCCCGCCGCTGCGCAAAATAAGTACACCTCAAATTAATTAGCCTCCACCGTGCAAATGAATTATTGAAATCGAAGGAAGGATAGCAGCGCGGATGACTTACACGGGATGATAAGGCATGAGAATCGCCTCCTTGTCCTTATTGGCGAGCATGAAACAGACGATGTAATCCCTTGCGTATTCACGATGCTATGCACAGACTCCCAAGAAGCCCTCGTGCATGTAGTACGGGTCAGCGACACAGATAAGACGTATCTGCTCAACCCCAATGATGTAGTTCATGTGCAAGGCATAAAGGCGGACAAACGTAAAATCCAGCTTCTTCACGTGAAACATGTCGAATATGTAATCGAATCGGAGGAAGAACTTATCCGCGGGGAAGCCGTTGACGTACGACATTTGCCGCGGAACGTTAAACACGTAGAGTGGGTATCCTGGATCTTTCGAGGCGATGAGGCCTTTCTCTACCCGCAACACATCGTCATGAAGTCTCCTTAGATCGCCGAATCTGGCCCGTAGCGCTGTTTCAGGTAGGATTGGTCGACCGAGGATATGCCATTTATCAGCATCGGGGATATCTACACGGTCCTGAAGCCGAGGCTGCTGAGGCGGCTGGATCATAGAATCAGCTTTTTTGCCTTTCCTCGCTCTCTTCCTAGGCTTCTTTTCCACCGGATGGTCGTCAATAATACATTGAGACGGTAATTCAGGCACCGACTCATGATGCTCAAACCCTGAGGAGGCGCCAGTATAGACATACTGTTCAGCGCCATCGTCATCCTCATCCTCATCCATGGTGACGTCATCAGCGACTAATGGAGCCACCTGCTTACCCCATCCGCTATCACCCAACCCGACACCCGACGCTAATTGGGTAGGTGGGGTGTTGATGTTCATACCTTGCTGAGGCTGCATGCTCGTGGGTGTGCTCCCGGCCGCCTCCAGACGAAGCAGACTCTTTGGCCACAACAGGACCCACCCATTGCAACAATCACCAAGCCGCCGCGGGGTCTCGTCGTCATCCCCCACTAGTATTAGAGGAGGCAAATTCTCGTGGCCCGGTTTGACACTGGCCACGGAAACCTTGAAGACGTTCGGGGGGATCGACCGGCTGTGGAACAATGGTTCCTTCGGCTCCATTATCGTCCCCTTCCCCACGTCCACCTTCTGTTCGCCGATGGTGTACAATATGGTGCACGGGGTTTCGTCGGCCTGCAAAGAAAAGTCTGCGACGTGAGACATCCGAAAGGCAAAGAAAACGTGAGATTATACATTTATATTGAAGGGGGCCGGTGTGGCAGATACCGTGAGGGCGTCGAGCTCAGCCAAAGAGGAGGCACCACCGAGCACGTCCGGTGCGGGAGCCGGTGCAGGAGCAGGTGCGGGAGCCGGTGCGGGAGCAGGTGCGGGAGCCGGTGCGTGAGCAGGTGCGTCCAAGAAGTCAGCAAGGGGAAAGTCCTCTGCATTTTTTTTCTTCTGGATTTTGCCTTGTCCAAGTGTAAACGCCCATCACCAAGGAAGTAGATATATCTGCAATCGCCTGTTTTGCGGCAGCTACCGCTGTTGCGACTGTCTGAGATGATTTCTTCTCAACCACAATCTCAACCTTCTTGTCGATGCTTTCTTCAGTTAACCTCCGTCTTTCCTTTTTCTCCTCCGTGGTCTCACGGTAGTACTTCTTCCACGTGGCGCCATCTCCGACACCGTGCACGCGTCCATACAACGGTCGAGTATCCACCGGTTGTTGTTTCAATATGTTCAACACCCGGTTGAATGGAGTGTCCCACTTGGGTCTCGCCAATGCCTCAGACGGCGAGTCGCTTTCGGCCGCAATCCGGTGCTGCTCTCTCTGCAAAAGGCACAAGGATCGTTTACAAATATGACTAACGTGTGCAGTCGAATTGATCAGAAACTAAAATTACTAGCAGTCTCATGAACTCCGTAATGACCGGTGTTGTCTCGTAAACCTTCTTCACTGGGTCCCAATGGTGCCAGGCCCTCAGGACGTCACGCTCCTGCGGGACGGTGAAATCCGCCAAGGGGTCTGGGATGCCTAGACTTGCGGCTTCTGCGTCCTCCTTGGCCCATTTGGACCTCTTTCCGCCGTAACCACGGCTTCCGAGGTGGTGGGTCCCAATGTTCCTCTTTTGAAGCCCCTTCATGTACTTAGACTTTTCTTTGGCAGCTTCGGCCTCGCAAGCCTCCTTGAATATTTGAAACTGCTCTTCCGTGATTGTCGGACTATCCTTTACAATCTCGGAGTAGGGTTCCCCGTCGTTGATCTTTGCTTTCACTCGATTTTTCCAGGCGGCCAACGCGTTGCTAAACTTGGTCATGGCGTGTTTGTTTATCTTCTTCATTGCCGGGTCCTTGTCTGGATCTTCATAATCCTTCTCATTCCGGCCCGGGAACAAGAATATCTGGTGAAACTTCTTTAGGAGGGAGCTCCTCATATTTTCTATCTTCTTTAGATTCTCATCGTTGATGGTGGCGGTTGTCCGTATGATGCAGCCTATTTGATTGCCGTAGCACACGCGCGCTTCCTCGGGCGCCTTTGGCTCAAAATTGCCGTCGTCCACCTCCGTGACCACCAGTCTAGTAGTCCTGAGTTTTTTAGGAACCCGTTGCCTCTTTTCTTTCGGTTCTACACTGGCTCCGCTCCCTGAGGCAGCACCGGTCTCAGCGCCGGTCTCGATGCCGGTCTGAATCTCAGCGCCGGTCTCAGTCTCAGCACCGGTCTGCGTGTCGGTCTCAGCACCGGTCTGCGTGTCGGTCTCAGTCCCCGATGCCACCGGTGGGCCCAGCAACAACATCTGTTGATCGTCGGTAAGGCTAAAAAATTCGTCTACCGCCCGGTAGACGTCGTCGCAATCACTAGAACCCTGTCCTTCATCGTTGCTAGCCATGTTTCCTATGATTAAATCTAGTCAATTAATTCTAGACCTAATAAAATGAATAATGACATAAAAAAGGACTATTGTTTTGCAGGAATGTTGACTCCTTCCTGGTGCGGCAAATCCCGGGCACTCGATATGTCCTAGTTTGTAGCACAAGTCATGCCGAAATTCACGGGAAATTTCGGCATGACCTTTGCTAAAAAGTGGACAAATCGAGAACCTGAAATTTGCCGGAACAAAAATGAATCAACATTCCGGCAACACATAGGCCACTCAGCATCATTCCCTGGAAACAACAAAGCCACTTGGGCACAATCGAACAACTTCAATGAAAAGATATAACATGACCACTTCAATGAAAAATAAAATTTGCCCAAATTCTTTTTCTTGAAAAATAGTGGTCTTTTCAAAAATCAAAAACCTTTGCCAATCTACTTAACCTAGCTTGTTAATCCAACGAACCTAATTAACCTACCTATTTAACCTAGTTAGTTAATCTAGTTTACCTAGATAATTAACCCTAATTAAACTAGTTAACACAACTAGTTCTCTGTCAAAGCCTAAAATACATTTTTGCACTAATTAACCTGGATAATTAACCTAATTAAACTAGTTAACCTGACTAGTTCTCTGTCAAAGCCCTAACTAAGTTTTTGCACTAACCTAGATAATTAACCTAATTAAACTAGTTAACCTAACTACTTATCTGTCAAAGCCCTAACTAAATTTTTGCCCTAACCTAGATAATTAACCTAATTAACCTGGCTAACCTATGCATGAGAGAGAGAGAGGAGGGGTGGGGGCTTACAGATGATGGCTCCGGTGGTGGCGATGGAGGCAGTGGTGGCGAGGGAGGCAGGGGCGTCTCCGGTGACGGCGAGGGAGGCAGGGGCGTCTCCGGTGATGGCGAGGAAGGTGGCGTCGACGGCGGCTCCGGTGGCGTTGACGAGGCCGCGTGGCTCCGTGGCGTTGGGGGCGGCTCCGGTGTCGTCGACGGCGCACGGCTCTGGTGGCGTCGACGTCGGCGGCGAAGTGGAGCGACGGTGAATCGGGGAGACGGCGGCGCGCGGGGTGGGTTGAGGGATTTGGGGGAGAAGTGGCCGGGGGGAAACGGTTTTTTGGTTAAGTCAAACTTAGCGGTAGCGCGTTTCGCAAAACGCGCTATCGCTAAGATAGCTATAGCGGTTTTTGCAAAACGCGTTGCTGCTATAGCTATGTAAATTTCTTCCTTTTTTAATTTCCTTTTCTGTTTCTATAGCAGGGGTCTAGGACACGCGCTGCAGCTACGTTAGCTATAGCGCCTCTTACAAACACACGCTGCTGCTATGCCTTCCTCCAATTTTTCGCTTTTTCGTTTATTTTGCTTTACATTTTATTTTTTCCTTTCTCCTTTTTCTATTTCTTTCATTTTCATTTACTTTTCTATTTGTTTTTCATCTTATTTTATTTCCGTTAGTAGTAGCGCTCTTCCCTGGAAACACGCTGCTAATTATGCCCTAGCGGTAGCCCGTTTCATCTAAGCCCGCTACTGCTATGCGTAGCCTATCATTCTGCCAATGGGAATATTAGTAGTAGCGCTTTCGCGACTACCAGCGCTACTGCTAAGTTTGTATCTGTAGCGCGGTTTCTCTTAAATCGCTACTGCTATATAGCACTAGCGCGCTTTTTTGACCCGCGCTGTTGCTAAATTTCTGTGTATAAGGTTTTCCCTAGTAGTGAAGCCCTGGCCGTACGTATGCGCGAGTAGGCGTTTGAGACCCTGCCCGTATGTACGTACGTGGCAGTATTTTCTGTCTTGCACCCTCGCCGCTGTACGTACGTATACATGCTACGTGCGCGCCTCTACTACGACACGTGCGCGCCTCTACAACGACCAGTATGTACGTACACATTCGCGACCAGAATGACAACGCTACGTACGCTTCGACCAGGTGGGTCCCGACTGTCAGGCACTTCCTTGCCTGCGAAGATGTAGCTGGTGGGTCCCAACAGTTAGGGGGCGAATCTTTTTTTTTTGCCCGGATGCACTTTCTTGCGTGCGAAGATGTAGCTGGTAGGTCCCAGCAGTCAGGGGGGCGAATCGTTTTTTTTTGC
>NC_041393.1:63129404-63138174 GCF_002162155.2 Triticum dicoccoides
TTTTTGCCCGGACGCACTTCCTTGCATGCGAAGATGTAGCTGGTGGGTCCCAGCAGTCAGGGGGAAATGTTTTTTCACGAAATACAGTGGCCCGTCCGGTGGGTCCCAGCTGTCAGGTGGAGGAATCATTATTTTCCGCGTAATAAGGAGGTACTTCCTTGCTGCGGCCGTGGACCCAGCTGTCAGCCTCTCCACGTACAGTCCACGTCCGATGAAAGTCGTTCCTTGACCACGTTGACCACGCCGCACCGAGAGCACTAGGTCGGTGGACGACGGCGAGGCCTAGGAAGGGGACGACGGGGAGCCGGGGAAGACGTGACAGCGGAAGCCCGCGCGGAGAGGAGTACGAGGGTTCACTAGTTCGGCTGCGGTGTGAGGCTGCCGTCACCGCAGGGCCTGGCCAGCGGTGGGAATAGTAGGGGGCGGTGAGGCCTCTGCGGCAGCACAGCCGGCCACGGGAGGCAGGAGCATGCGGCACGACCGGCGCTCCTTTGGGCGGCTGGAGCAAGAAGACCAGAGGTTGAAGAAGCAGTACGGCCGTTGGATGGACATTGTACGATCACTGGAGCTAGAATCGTTCATATTGACTAAAGTTGACAAAGGCCCCCGTCCCAGTCAACTTAGTAGGCCCACAAGTCAGCCTCCCACCATGGTGGGTTCCAGCTAGCAAGGGGAGTATTCATTTTTTTGTGCGTAATAAGGAGGCACTTCCGGTGGGTCCGAGCTGACAACGCGGGGAATGTTTTTTTTGCGAAATACGCCGGCCTGTCCGGTGGGTCCCAGCAGTCAGGGGGAAATGTTTTTTCACGAAATAAGGTGGCCCGTCCGGTGGGTCCCTGCTGTCAGATAGAGGAATAATTATTTTGCGCGTAATAAGGAGGCACTTCCTTGCGGCCGCCTGGACCCAGCTGTCAGCCTCACCACTTATAGTACTCTTCCGATGGAAGTCGGTCGTTGACCATGTTGACCACACCGCGCCGAGAGCACCAGGGCGGTGGTCTGGACGACGGCGAGGCCTAGGAAGGGGACGACGCGGAGCCGGGGAAGATGCATCAGTGGTAGCTCACGCGGAGAGGAGTACGAGGGTTCACTGGTTTGGCTGCGGCGTGAGGCTGTCGTCACCGCAGAATAACAGGGGGTGTGGGTGAGTAGAGGGATACCCTGGGCCAACGGTGGGAGTAGTAGGGGGCGGTGAGGCCGCAACGACATCAAAGTCGGCCATGAGAGGCAGGAGCACGCAGCACGACCGGCGCTGCTTTGGGCGGCTGGAGCAAGAAGAGCAGAGGTTGAAGAAGTACTATGGCCGTTGGATGGACATCGTACGGTCACTGGAGCTAGAATTGTTCATATTGACTAAGTTGACAAAGCCCTCCGTCCGCGTCAACTTAGTTGGCCCACAAGTCATCCTCCCACTATGGTGGGTCCCATCTAGCAGGGTGGGTATTCATTTTTTTGTGCGTAATAAGGAGGCACTTCCTTGCATGCGAAGATATAGCTGGTGGGTCCGACATGTCAGCGGGGGGAACGCTTTTTTCGCGAAATACGGAGGCCCTTCCGATGGGTCCCAGCTGTCAGGTGGAGGAATCATTATTTTACGTGTACAGGCCATGGCCGATGGATGTCGTTCGTTGACCACGTTGACCAGGCCGCGGCGAGAGCACCATGGCGATGGATAATGGCGAGGCCTAGGAAGGGAACGACACGGAGCCGGGGAAGACTCGGCAATGGTTGCTCATGCGGTGGGGAGTACGAGGGTTTACTGGTTCGGCTGCCGTCGCCGGAAAATAACAGGAGGTGTGGGTGAGTAGAGGAATGGCCTGGCCAGCAATTAAGTAGGGTGGGGCGGTGCGGCCTGTGCGGCAGCACAACCGGCCACGGGAGGCGGGAGTAGGCAGTCCCACCGGAGCTGGTTTGGGCGGCTGGAGTAAGAAGATCAGATATTGAAGAAGCAGCACGGCCGTTGGATTAACATCCAACGGTTACTGCTGCTAGAATCGTTTGTGGACTAAGTTGACAAAGCCAAAGTACACGTCAACCTAGTAGACCCACAAGTCAGCCTCCAAATCTGTCCCAAACAGCATACAGCCCGAAATTTCTAGCCAGATTCAAATTAATTTTAAATCTAAATATACCTTAATTTAAATTCAATGAAATTTTACCCGCACAAAAGCAATGAAATCTAAAATATCAAAATCCGAAAGAAAACAGTATTTGGGAACTAATTGCCTGTTTGCTGTATTTTTTTCATTTTACAGCCCGTTTCTTATTACTTATAGCCCATTTCTTATTACTTATAGCCCATCTCTTATTACTTATAGCCCATTTTCTGGGCAAAATGCATCCCTCCTCGTCTTGAAAGATTTCCGGCCCAGCAGGGCGTAGAAAAGCAAGTAGGCCTATGTTGGTTATTCTGCAAAAAACAAAATAGCTAGCTAGCCATTTTTCAGAAAGGAAAAAAACAAACTGGGCTGGTCATGTGCTAAACATATGAAATAAAAGCCTGGGCTAGACGGGCCACGGGTCCCGCACAACCCATTTGATACCCTTCTCCGTCCCGAAAAACAAAATTACTGCGCGCGCTGCTGGGTCCCTACTGTCATCCTCACCATGTACAGTCATCTCCTTATTCCTCTCGGTTGTTGACCATGTTGACAACACCGGAGGGCGGCTCCGCGGTGAGCAAACCAAGGCGGAGGACGATGGTGAGGCCTCGGACGGGAACGAACAGGAGCCGGGGAAGATCACAACTAGCCGTGGGAGGCGGGAGCAGGTGGTCCCGCCGGTGCTGGTTTGGCTTTGGCGGCTCGAGGAAGAAGAGACTGAAGAAACGCGACAGACGTTGAATGTCAATCAAACGGTCAAGGTTGGCACAATCGTTTTTTGACTAAGCGGACACCAAGTAGCATACTTTTTTATATATAGGAAGAAAACTGCGAGGAAAATGCGTTCGTCTGCCGTCCTCCTCACAGGAAACGTTCGCCACATAAGTGACTAGCACCCTTGGTTTTCAACCGAGAGGTCTTGGGTTCGAGTCCAAGGAACTCTCAATTTTGTCCTCCTTTCTTCCTCGCAATAAAAGGGAAAGAAAATCAAAGACTTGGGAAGGCGTACAGAACAAGCTAGTGTACCAGTAAAGAGACGTTGCCGAGTTTTAGAAAAAAGAAAGACGTGCTCCTGTAGCTGGTTCGAATCCAAACCTAGACTATGACTATATATGGTTCTATGCTACTCTGTAAGTAATGAAACTGACATATCCAACGTTCGCTTCTCCTCTTCTCTACTTACTCTGCCTAGCATCAGAAGCTCTGGCCACAGCAACCATGTCCGCTGGCTGCTCGTCCACCTGCTCTTCAACAGGCAACAACTAGATATGCGCCAAGTCGCCACCCGTACCATCGCCTGTGGGTCTCATCACACCCCCACCGGCACGTGCACCGTAGCCGATTGCTCATCACAACCCGCTACCGTTGGTGTGGTGCCACTGCTGCAAATAACACAGAGTCATCCGTCGCGTCTCAACCACAATCCGCAACCCTGGCCGAGTCTTCTACAAATGCCCGAATCATGGGGTAATAATATGTTTAAGTGTTGTTCTGCTTCTTTCAGTTGCTGATTTTTTTAATAGTTTGGTTGATGATCTTCCAATTTGATTCGTGCAGAAAAGGGAAGATTCGTGTGATTTGTATTTTTGGGAAGTTGCTGATGTGGGGGAATGCAACTACGCTGATTATTTGGTTAGCCGAGGAATCCCAATACCAGCAGGTTGGGGTGTTGTACAAGTAACTAAAGGAACGACAGAAGAGGAAGATGTAGAGCAGAAGGTTAAAGATACAGTTCCTCTGATCATGGCCAAGCAACAGCTGCTGAACGGCCTTGACAGCAATGAGGAGATGAAAGAGCTTGTGAAGATAATGGGCAAAATCGATGTGCTCTGTAGGATGATTGTCTCTTTATTTGCAGTGTATGTAGCACTCATGATGTATTCAGTGGCTACGACATGAGCACTTTGCTGAAACTAGTAATGAATGAAACCTGTGTAGTAGGCTGGGCGTAGTGTTGTGAACATCTAATGATTTCTATTAACGGAAATCAGGGGGTATCCCCTTTTGCTCATATAAATAAATAAATAGCAGAGGCCCTGTCGGGTCAGCTTTGTTCTCATTCGAAGACGTCGAGCAAATTGCAGTCCAACAGCAAACTATGTCATCAAATTCAAGTTTCACAGCCAAATATGAGTACAACTAAACAACAATGTCATCATGTTTTAGTTGTCATACAATCACCAAACACAAATAAGCATACATAACAAGTGATGTTCTCACAGCAAAATACTAAACAACATGTTCATCAGGTTTCAGTTGTCATAGCAAACACAATTTCACATAGTAGATAAAAAAACGTCTTCTGACAGGCAAATACGACAAAAGCAATGTAACCATCATCCGCAGCAGTAGCGTCAACATCTTCGCCATGTGTATCAGTCTGAATCATAATTCCCCATATTGTCATCTTCTTCGTCGTCCTCAACATCCTTGAACGTTGGCTTCTTCTTGATCAACTCTTGTATGTCCACAGCACGACAAGCAATCTTTTTGCCGGCGTCATTGACGTGATGGTTCTCAAAGATATTAGGAACATCTGTGTTATCTTGTACATCAGGAGCAGTGTAAGCATCATCTTGTTGTGCAACTTCATTAAACGAATTCCTCTGCTCAAACCTTTGCAATACTCTCCAGTCATCGCTACGTGCAAATGTGTCTTCCAAGAAAAATATCTATGTTGCTTGATTTGCCAAAATAAAAGGCTCGTTGGTCTGGTACGCCGCCTTGACATTGATGGATTTGAAATAATCATCAGCTCTGGGTTTTGTGATCCTAGAAAACAGGTTATACCAACGACAACACAACAGAACCACACACCAATGATCCTTGAAACCGAAGATATACTGCAACTGAACAATGTCTGTTATGTTAGCATACATTTCAGTTGTCTCTTTGTCATACTTATACGTGCTCATGATGGCACTATTTTGTGTCTTCCTGCCTTCGTCTCATGCAAGGGTGTTGTAGCGCACATCTCCAACAATGCAAGGTTCATAATGGCTTACCCGAGTATCAGGACCCATTGCTAGTGAGTAAAGGGCATCATCAACTGCCTGCCCATCCTCCCGCATCTTCTTAACCTATGGTTAGAAAATAGACAAGCTGATCATCTTATGTACTCAATATATTAAAAAAACTGACAGTGCACTTGAAAAGCTTACATGGTTCTTGAACCATTTCGCAAATCCTGCCATAACCAGTTTGTCAATGTTTCTTGGATTTTGCTGCAGTAACTCCTCTTTGTAGATGCTGCACAACATAGTGATCGCCTCAAACATCTAAATATATAAGAATGTGCTGCAAGTTTAGTATATTACGATGTATAAGCTGCAGTACTGCACTTACTTGATATAAGGTAGTATCTCAGGACAGTTATTCAACACATACCAAACCATTTTGTCCAAATCTTTAGGTTTGTCCTCTTGTCGACTCTTCCCTGTAACTCAAACAGAATAATCAAAAACATTGAGCCCGGGATTGTCTTCACCCACCTCTTTGCTAAGCTGATCAGCTGTTTCAATGTATTTTGAGCAGAATGTCAACGCTTTTGTAGTAATGTAGGCCTCTGCAATGGAACCCTCGGGTCTAGCTCTGTTCCTAACATAGCCCTTGAAATTGCCTAGCCGCCTTTCAATAGGGTACATCCATCCATACTGTACTGGACCTCTAAGTAGTGCCTCATCAGGTAGATGAACAACCAAATGCACCATCACATCAAAGAAGGCTGGAGGATATATCTTCTCAAGGTCGCATAGGATAGTTGGTATCTTGTCTCTAAGACGCTCCAAAGCATCTATCCTGATATTTCTACTGCAGAGTTCCTTGAAGAATTGTCCCAACTCTGCAACCGCTCTGTATAAGTCAGGGCGGCCCAATCCTCTAAGGATAACAGGTAAAACCCTTCGAAGTAGGACATGGCAGTCATGAGTTTTCAACCCTTGTACCTTGTTTCCATCTGCACTGACTCTCCTTTCAGGGTTGGAAGCAAATCCATGTGGGAATCTCACACGTGACAGGACCTCGCAGAATTCTTTTCTTTTTACCTTGTCCAAGACGTACACAGCTGGTGCCATATCCCGTGGTTTACCTTCATCTTGCACCTGCAAATCCTTTCTGATACCCAGGTGTGTCAAATCAATCCTAGATTTTAAGGTATCTTTCATCTTGCCTTCAATGTTAAGAAGTGTGCCGATAATGTTGTCACATATATTTTTCTCAATGTGCATCACATCAAGATTATGCCGCAGATCCAAATCTTTCCAATACTCCAAGTCCCACAAAGTGGACCTGCGGGTAAACAATAATCTCTTTTCTATCGTGCCACGCTTCCTTTTCCCGCTACCATTACCAGGATGGTTGCCTGGTGTAATATGCCTGACCTTCTCTAATTCCACTTGCAACTCATCGGCGGTGAGCCTCTTTGGCGCATCACGGTTTTCATGCTTTGCATTGAACACATGTCTTTGGTATTTTCTAGGATGTGGCATGTCCTTGGCAAGGAAATGGCGGTGTCCAATGTAACAGATCTTGCTAAGTATTGCGTATGACAGCGGATTCCTGTCACAGCGAACACATGCATTGTAACCATGTGTCGTTCGCCCTGACATAGTGCCCAAAGCCAGATAATCATGGATGCACCAAATTACAACAGAACGCAGAAAGAAATCAGCTGGTGGGTTGCTATATAGGTCTCGAGTGAGAACACCCTTCCATAGCCGTTGAAGTTCCTCCACAAGAGGCTCCATGAACAAATCAAAATCCTTTCTAGGACGTTTTGGACCTGGGATGAGCAAGGCCATCATGTAGTTTGTTTCTTTGGTGCAGACATTTGGAGGCATGTTGTATTGGATAACAAGCACTAGCCACATGCTATATATGGCGCTCTGGTGGCCAAATGGGTTAAATCCATCTGAAGCTAAGCCAAGTCTAATGTTTCTCGGGTTAGCAGCAAACTCTTTGTGTTTATCATTGAAGCTTTTCCACTCACTATCATGAGATGGATGGCTCATTACATTCTGATCTTTGTACTCCTGGTTCCTAGAATGCCACAGTAAATCCTCTCTTGTTTCAGCATCATGAAACAACCTCTGCAATCTTGGTGTAATTGGAAAATGTCTTAGAACATTATGAGGAACCCTCTTCACAGCATCGCCATCTTTCCATCTTGATGATTTGCATTTTGAGCATTCACTTAAGTTGGCATAATCCTTCCGGAACAGAACACAATTATTCTTACAAACATGGATCATATCATATCCAATTCCAACTGCACGAAGAAAATTCTTCATTTTACTGTAGGTGTGTGGCAGCTCAGACACATCTGGGAAAGATTTGCGGAAAGAAGCCAACATCGCATCGAATGATTTGTTGGTCATCCGCTCAGATGTCTTCACCTGAAGAAAGGTGACCATAGCTGAGAATACTCACAACTTATTTCCTGGGGTGACTGCAACGTTGCATTGTTCCAACATGCAGGCCCATCATTTTTCTTCTACAGGTGAAAGTTCATGGAATGCACGAGCATTTCGTAGCATTGTTTCAATGTTGGTCAAACTCACTGGCTCCGCCACCACCACCACCTCCTCCTCTTCCACCTGAGCATCAGGCAGATCAAGATGGTGGTCTGCTGCTTCCACATAGTCAATAACATTGACGTTCACAACTTCACCATGATGAACCCACCTAGTATATGTGACCGACATCCCATACAAGTGTAGATGATTTTGCACAGTTGACTGGCGTCTTGTAACTGAATTCATACAACTGCTACACGGGCAGAGCACATCTGATTTCGGACCACCGTACTCAGCTCTGATAAAGTTCATGAAGTTTTCAACCCCCTCGACATATGCAGCGGAGAATCTTCGAGCAGAAGTTATCCAAGTCCTGTCCATCTAATAGACATACAAATTAGTTCTTCTACTAGATATTACAGGAAAAACATATATGCTTTTTTATGAAGTCTAGAAAAGAAATACCTAGGTCGATGTCTAAAGCTATGGCAAGATATTTGGACGAGCAGATCTAAGTAACGAAATATATGTAAAACTAATTCAGCAAACATATTTGAGTGCTAAATTATGGCAGGCTATTTCAGTAGTCAATGAGGCCGAGCACACAGCCATCAAACTATCGAAGGCCATCGCAGCAACAAAGATCGAGTATAAAACGGTGTAGAGCTATTTCACCTAACAGATTGGCTACTAGACCATGGGAATCTACGTCACAATAAATATATGGCAGGATATTTTAGCAACTAATCGGCCTTGGCATGCCATCTCAGCTGAGCAGATTGAGTGCTGAACAGGGCAAGGAAGCTTCTTAAGCAGAGCATATTGACAGTAAACTACTTCGGCAAACAGTGAGATTAACATCATCTATCAGCTAACATTCAGCGCTACACCGACATGAACGGGGCCTCAGTCTAGAATGTGCGTACCGTGGGAGAAGTTGACCACCGTGCGTCTCCATACGAACGTCGCCAGCGGTGGTGGCGCTGACCACCGTGCGCCTCCACAAGAACGTAGCCAGAGGTGGCGGCGTGGCTAGAGGACGACAGTCTACAAGAGCGTACTGTGGGAGCGAGAGGATCGCCGTGCGTCCCCTCGATGAACCGCGGCGCCGACGTATCAGCGCGGCGGGGAGGGCGGCTTTGGCGGAGCGAATGG
>NC_041393.1:63138504-63205318 GCF_002162155.2 Triticum dicoccoides
GGGCGGGGGGTGTTTGGCGCATGGTCGGTTTCTCCTAGTGCAGTCCCACGTGTCAGTGAAGAGGCAAGCCAAAGTGCGTTCCGTTTGCGTGAGCCGTGTGCAGGACCGAACATGTGTGGGGTGCAATGCAACCGCGACACGAGTGCTGTGAGTGTACCACCTTTTTCCTTTTAAACTAGGTGCTTCGCCCCCTCAAAAAAAATGTTGCTTCACGCGATCCATCGATACTACTACTAGTAATCCGGTAATACCGACTAAAATGGCGCAGCCGGGTCTTTTCCCGCGCGATATGCTGGGAGGTTGGCTTAATTGGGTTGTTTAGATTTGTCTCGGTTCAATAAAAAGCAGAGTTGGTGATGATGGTGTGCCTGTCATCCTGCAATATAGGCCGTCTGATCTATATCTAACGGATAGGAAGGAAACTATGACAATTTACCCGCACTCCTCTCCACATTTACATATAAGTCTTTCCCTCGTTCTTCCTTTTCTCCCACAAGATCTTGATCTTCCGTGCAACGCACGGGCATCTTGCTAGTACTCCTACAATATGTATATTATTGTGAAAGTTCATATACACCGGCCGAGATTAATGCAAACACGGCAGATTTTCATTACATTTCAAACTTTTATAGGACAGAAAAATAAAAGAAACCCAACCCTAAACCTATTCTACGGTGGAGACCGACGTACTCCATCTGCGATCTCTATGTACAGGGGCGGGGTTCAAGACCCGTGAAGTGAAGGTGCGGTCTCCGGCGAGGAAGAGTAGAACACGGGATACGGACCGGCCAATTGGCACACCATGCCATGCCGCCTCCCATGCCCTACTCATCCTCGGAGCAGTCCCCGACCTCGGCGGTGCCGGACGTTGGACGTCGGCAAGTAGGACGCGTGGCTGACGGTGCTCCCGTCATCGGCCGCCAGTGTGGCCACCGCTTGTGCGGTCGCGTCGGTGTCCGGCTACGCCGCTATTGCGTCGCGAGAGGCGACTTGAGCGAGAGCGGCGACCTCGAGCTTCATCCCCGAAGACAAGCTCTCCCGCAGAGTGTTCGCACTTGCAGTCATGGCGGATGTGGTGCCATGTAGGAGGACGATGCGCTATGCTGTGGAGGTTAGCTGGGCGTTGCCGCTTTAAGTAGCACATTCCGGTGAGGCCAAGCGTCTGGGTGCGTCATTAAGTCACCGGAGTTGGTTCCTCGGGCACCGAGCCTCTTAACGACGACATACGAATGGAAGGCATGAATGCGGGCAGCTGGCGCTGACTAGGAACGCACCCCGCAACGGCGTGAGGGACGAGGGCTTTGGTGTGCCAGGGTAGTCAACTGCGGTCGTGGCAACGTTGGAGATGCCCTTTGCTCAAATGCGATCCCCGCATGTCATTGAAAAAGCAAGACGACCCGGCATGGTCTCAGGATGCAGTTGGCCGCGCTACACCACTCCGCGGACGCGTCGCGGCGCCCCGTGCATCCTCGACGAGCCGGGTGTTGGGGTGTGTTTGGATTGTGGCCAAAGTGCACCTTACCAAAATTTTGGTCATGACCCAAATATTGGTCTTTGTTTGGATGGTTGCCATTTCTTTGGCATGCCAATGAACTCTAGCCAACTCTAGTTCATTTTTCTTGCCAATGTCGGCCAAATCATGGGCAACCAATACCTCAACCAAAACTTTGGCTACCCAATGCTTTGATGGGGCAACCTTGGGCACAAACCAAACATACTGTTGGTCGTGCCACAGCACTAACGCCACCCTCGGCACACTGAAACCGACCGTGTCTATCAACGATATGAGCGTGTCGCTCACCGCGGTCGCCGTGTCTAGAGGCGGTGCTGGAGCTGCGCCCCGTTGTTGGCCCCAATGACCTACATGAACGGTTGTCGGTGGCGAGGAGGTCGTGGGACAACTCCTCCATTGGACTAATCTGCGCTACGTCGTCCCGACGGGTGTGCCCCATATGTTGGTTTCCCTGTTTTCCCGGCCATATTCGAGCGTCAGTGCTCCGCGTTGCGCATTAGTCCTTTCACTATGTAGGACAAGCGAGACAACTTATTGTTTATTTGAGCCGTTCAAGTGTAATCATGTGGCGTTTGCTTATTTCTCATTCCTCTCCAATTCTCTTCTCCATCGATCATGTCACCCTCCAGTCGAGTCCATCCTCCCGCATGCCTCATTTGAACATTCCATCGAGTATCATTCGCATGTCCCCACCCTAGTCCTCTTTCAATAGATCTCCCGACCCCGAGATGAAATCGAGAGGGAACGAGTGGGGGCATGTCATACCTAAGGCGGATTCAAAATTTTGAACCGGTGATCATAGCATCCGCAAATCATATATAAAGGGTATTCAATGTTCGTTTCGTTTTTCAACGTACAATATACTCCCTCCTATCCTTTCTACTTTACATATAAGTTTTATGTGTAGTCAAAGTATCTCTACTATGATAAAAAAGGTATAAACATTCAACAACGCCCAATCAACATTGTTAGATTCATACGTACTCCTAGATTTGTACTCGAGATGGTTTCCAATTTGACTATTGACAAGATTAATAGTACTCCTTTCACATAGGTGAGTAAGTCATCTTAGGCTGTGCACCGTGACCAAGGAGGAGGGGAAAACGAGAGACATTAATGTTTATTTGCTAATTAATAGTATTGCATGCAATGAACTAACCACTGCATGTCATGTTTGATAGTCTCAAGTCATTAAAAGCATGCACACCCTCATCTCTTATTGGTTCATATGTCAAGAAACAAGAAACGAGGTAGAAGTTAATGCACCGCGCCTACGTGTTTTGTGATTATTTGGTTTTCGTAAGATGACTTACACACCTAGACGGAGGGAGTACATGAGATGTATAATGTGAAAATTATATCATTGGAAACTCCTTTCACATACGAAATTGACCATATGCTTTGTGTAAGTTGCATGTCATATATTATTACTCTAACATTTGGTCAAAGTTAGCCTCGAAAAACGCATTAGACCCTGTATGCTTTGCGTAAGTTGCATGTCATATATTATTACTCTAACATTTGTGTAAGGTGCATGTCATATATTATTACTCTAACATTTGGTCAAAGTAGTATAGTGGAGGTGGATCCTCTGACGTAGGTATCCCTGCTTTACCCTCCCTTTCGGTCACTTACTGGCGGACCCCATGCTTGCTAGGCCCCGCATGTCAGTTACTCAATGGGTTCGGCCACGTCAGGGGATCCTCATCTGTAGTATACTCCCTCTGTTTTTATTTACTCCACATAAAACGAAGGGAGTGGTGGTATAATAAATGACGCGGGCGGGGGAGGGGGAGGGACGTCGGTTTGCTCTCAACTGCGGTCCCACAAGCGAGCGAAAATGCAAGACAAAGCGCGTTCCATTTGGTGAGCAACGTGGAGGGTCCAGCATGCCGGGCTGCAACGCGAACACGACAAGAGTGATGTATAGTCAAAACCGATTGACCGGTCGTCACTGGAACCACTATTCACACTAGAACCTTCGCTGCTCGGCCTACGCCAGCCACTGCCCTAAAACCACACCAAATCTCCAGCCCATTCCCCCACCTTTCGATCCCCTAACCCGCATCAAGCGTCCCCTAGTTCGCCGGAAAGCCATGGTGCACCGCAAGATCACTTACTACAAGATGCTGACGCCGGAGCGCCGCGCAGAAATCGCGGCGGCGGTCGGCGCCACAGACCTCCGTCCCCAAGCTCGCTTTGTGGCGGGCCAATCCCTGAGTTTTCTGGAGCCAAGCTACGAGGAGGATGAAGCCGATCCAATGTTCACTGCGGAGGTCGCGGTGGAGAAGGCCCCCGATGGGTATGAGACGATGGACGTCGACTTCGTGCCGGCGTCCGAGTCCCCCATGGAGCAGGCGGACCAGCGGTTCAACATGGGGATACTAAAGGAGGACCGGGAGGCAGAGGCTCAACTCGACACAGAGCGCGCGCATGCTGCTGCCATCGAGGCTCTCCTGCAGGCGGAACCGGATGTCGTGGATGTGAACCGGGCGGCGGAGGCTCAACTTGAGGCGGAGCGCGCGGATGCCGCTGCTATCGAGGCCCTCCTGCAGGCGGAACCAGACGTCCTGGACATGAACCGGGCGGCAGAGGCTCGACTCGACGCAGAGCGCACGGATGCCGCTCTCATCGACGCCCTCCTGCAGGCGGAACCGGAAGTCCTGGACTTGAACCGGGCGGCGGAGCCTTGACTCGACGCGGAGCACGCAGATGCCGCTGCCATCGAGGCCCTCCTGCATGCGGAACCGGACGTCCTCGACTTGAACCGGGCTGTGCTCTCATCCGTGCAGAGCGCCCGCACGCTCCGCTTGAACGAGTAGCTGGAGGGCGAGGACAACCACGGTGCGGAGACACACGTCGGCAGCGATGGCTGGTTCGCACCGGCAGCTAAAGACGACGAGGCCGTCTCTTTCCGCGAGTAGTGATAGTTTTTCTTTATGTTGTTGATTTTATGGATCTTTTGCTGTGTAAAAACATACTATTTGTTATGCAAGTCGCCTGACTTGGGCCAGTCTACCATTTCAGGTGGTTGGATGAATATGCTATGTCTCCTAACCCTTCTTTCCTTCTTCCTCACCTCTTCTTCTTCCCCAACAGACCACCGCACGGGCCGTACGGATACTCCCCAACATGCGGTTGGATAAACATACTCTATGAATGAAAATTATGTGTCGGCGATAGGATGGCTGAGTTTGGTTTGTTCACATGCGACATCACGTGTCAGTGAGGGTGCGTTCCCTTGGTTGGGTTTGCGGTGTGCAGGAGCGACTATGTGAGGGTGCGGTGCGACCGCGGCGTGCAGGAGCGACCATGTGAGGGTGCGGTGCGACCGCGACAGCCGTGCACAAGTTTACCTCCTTCTCATTTTGAAAACTTTAGGCAAGCTTGGCAAAAATGTGTGGCAAAGTTTGGCAATGCAAGGCCTATACCCAAACAGGATAAGTATGTACGTACTAGGAGTACTAGTGTAAAAAAAGAAAGGCGGGGTTTTCCTTCGCAGGATGTAATCGATACAAATCCTCGTTTCACGTGTCAATTAATGCGTATTTTTTTTCTCGAAAGACCAAAGAGCTAACCATCTCACTCCTTATCGCTTGATTAATGCAGCGCCATGCAAACGAACCTTCTCACTTCCGCACGCATGCAGGGGATATTAATGTCCTTGGTTGCTAACCCCATCAATTTTGCCTCGATTAGTGTTAGTGGCCCTTTGCAAATTGTAATTTTGATATACTGGCCTTGTGTACAAAAAAATGGAGGTAGTAACTATATTTGAATTCCTTGCCCATTGCGGCGACGTCGACGATTTTTTTTGTGGTTTGGCGAAGTGCGTTCGACGGAGAACACCATTGAGGGAGACCACGGTAAGTCGTTCGCAAGTGCCGCCTGCAAGCCGAGACAACCGCCTTATTTGCATCCAGGAAGTCCTTTACTAGTACTACTACTAGGAGTACTAGTGCGGTGAGATGGTTTCTCGAACAAGACGATGGAGAAGCGGAGTCGGCGAAGAGTGAAATGATGGTTGCTTCGTCCGTGCTTTGTGATTTGACGCCTCACTGCTTTGTGATTTGTGATAGAAGGGACAGGGGAGTAGACTCTGTGCTCTATACTGTACTACATGCATCCAAGCATGGGAGAAAGAGGAGAGACGTTGCATTTTTCTATAAATTCAATCAATCAATCAGGGAGCTTCGGTTCCATATTTTTGGCTTTAGCAACACCGTCCACAATGGTTCCCACGATGCCAAGAGCTATTTTCACATTTGGCTACACATTGTGGATGCCCTTAACCGTACCACTTGGTTTTGCTCATGTGTGCTATCTATACAAATCTCAATTATATTGATCTAAAAAATTTATAGAATCAAAGATTAGTAAAAGGGAGGTGATTTTGCCGCGCGGATGGCGGGGGAGGTTTCTTATTTTCGGAGGATGTTGTCCTGGCGGTTTGCTAACATGCGGTCCCATGTGTCAGTGCTTTACCAAGCTGATCCGCGTCCCACATGAGGCAGAACAACGACAGAAGCAACACGTGGTTAAGTTGAAGAAGATGAGGGAGAAGCGGATTCAGCAACGAGTGAAATGATGGTTGCTTCGTCCCTCCAACTTCTTTTTTTAGCATTATTACTTCGTCCCTCCAACTTAACTGCGGGAAAGGTGCAGCTTTGTGATTTGACGCCTCATTGCTCATTACTACGCCGGCGCCATGACTGGGGTGCTTCACCCCGGCTGCTCTACACTGTATTCCGGTATGGCACGTGCACCCGGTAGCTTGATGTCCCACATGTCGGCGAAAGGGACTAGAAGATTTATGAAAGCGAGCGCTCCACTCTTACGACGGAGGAGTAGACGACACGACGGCCCAGTGAACTGTCACTTGTACTGTATAGTACTATAGTTTTGCTGTTTCGCACGATCCATCGATACAAACCCGATTAAACAGGAAAGGGCGGGATTTTTCCCGCGCGATAGATGATACTGGCCATACATTTCAAAGGCAATTTTAATGTATGCAAACTGAATAATTATAAGTAACAATATGATATCTAGTAAAACTAAAAACACATGTGATTTATTGTGTAAGAGTGTAGTAGTAGTGCTGTATTGCATAGTTGTTAGATGTAACATGCGGGAACGTGTAGAGATGTAGTTTTGGAGGGCCTACAGAGAGAAAAGCGTAATACGGTCACCGAACTTCAGAATAAGTTGATTACGGTCACTATATACGTTTTGCGGTGATTATCCGGTCACTTGCTCATAGTTCAGCATCGGATTGCACTCTGTTGATCGGCTAAATAGTCTGCGTGGCGCCATGTTGACTAGTTAAATTGACCATGTTCCTTGTGGGTCCCACCTGTCAGTTCGCATAGGGAAAAGGTCAGATAAACACAAATTTACGCAGGCGCGACAAGGCTCCAACCCGTGCGCGGGAATCACCTGGTTGTGTATGTGTCTGTCAGGGCCTGATGTGTGCGCATGCACGTGTAGGTTGAGCACTTGAGCGTGAGAGTGTGTGTTGGTCGTGTGGTGTACTGGTGTGTGCATGCATGCGTGCGTGTGTGCGTGTGAGTGTTGCATGCGTGCGTGGCTGCGTGTGTACGTGTGAGTGTTGCATGCGTGCATGGGTGCATGTGTTTGTGTGAGTGTTACGTGGATGGAGTTCGTGTGCATGCGTGCATGTGTGTATAATCACCACACCAGCTCCTGTGTGTTGAAACAGATGGCTCAGCATACCAATACAAGGCCACCTTGTCCGCTGTGCCCGCGGTCATGACTTCGAACCACCGTCAAAATATTTTTTTGTCATTTGTTTTCATTCTTACTAGCAAGATGCCCGTGTGTTACACGTAACATCAAGATGCATTTGTATGACCTGTTTATCTTGTGAGAGAAAAGCATGAACGAGGGAAGGCCTTATTTGCAAATGTGGAGAGGTGTGTGGGCACCTTTTTGCAAAATTGCCATAGTGTCTTTCCTATCCGTCAGATATAAATCGGACGGCCTATATTGCAGGATGGCAGGCACACCATCATCACCAACTCTGTTTTTTATAAGAGTGTATTTTATGTATTTTATAATAGTGTAGATGT
Source organism: Triticum dicoccoides (assembly GCF_002162155.2). Classification (NCBI taxonomy): domain Eukaryota; kingdom Viridiplantae; phylum Streptophyta; class Magnoliopsida; order Poales; family Poaceae; genus Triticum; species Triticum dicoccoides. The sequence continues at coordinate 63,146,110 of NC_041393.1, forward strand.
AGAGTAGATACAAGTTGACAGGTGGGCACGATGTTAGTGAGATAATATTATGCAACACTAGAGGTGCCACGTGGAGCATTTAACTGGTCAACTAGTCATGTCATGAGCAAATACAAAGTTGTACGGTGAGCCCGTGACTGTATAATAACCACTAAATGTAAACGGTGACCGTAATGAGTGGATTATGAAGTCCAATGTATGTATCGTTCTTTCGCTTCAAATACAATGATCGTCATTGCATATATCGCGAGAGAAAGATGAAACACGCGTGAATTTTCTAGGGTCTTACTTTTAGAGGACCTGGAGATAGTTTTGTGTGCATACGTGAAAGGGGCGTACGGGGGGGTGGGGGTATGCGATGGAGAGAGAGATGCTCTTCGTTTCTCTTTATTATGACTAACTTTGTATATAATATAAAAATATACAAATTCACAGTGCGGAATAAATATCATTGTGGGCACCATGCAATGCAAATTAGCGTTCATACTCCTCCATATATCTTTGTAATGTTGTATATATGTAGAAACTCTAAAATAATGGTTTGGCCACACTTTATTCAAAAGGAATGTTGTATGCAAAATAAACGTGAAGAGAGGGCTTTTTAGATCAATGGGGTACGCGATGTAACATGTGTGAATGTGTAGTTGATGCATTTGGCGGGGCCTAGAGAGGTATGTGTGTGTATTACATATTCAAGAGAGGCATGGATACAGGGGCCGACGGGGTGGGGGCGTGGGAGAGATAGCACGAGAAATGAGAGTGGTCTAGAGAGAGAGAGACGAATATGACGTCACGACAAGAGATTCCATTCCCTTGAGTGTGTATATGCAAGGGGGGGGGAATAGAGGCACCAAGAGAAATTTTCTGTGTGTGTGGTATTTGTGTTGGTATGTGTGGGTGTGAGAAGATAATGAGACGTGGGGGCAGAGGGTGTGTCACCGCGTGAGGTCCGGTGGGTCGAGGTGAGGCCCTTCGTTCGGTTCTGTCCTGCGTCACATTGGTCGGCCCATGACACATTTAGGAAGACCCATAGATGACTAATCGTACAAGACAAAGATAGCGGAATTGTGAAGGACTCTGTGTCCACTGACAAAGCCGGCTAGGATTTGTAACCCTAGGTTCTCGGACTAAGGTAACCCCTTTATCTCTGATATTACTATTCATCCAACCTAACTTTAAGGGGCATCCTACAGAATGCTCTGCTAGAATCATACTCGTCGATTAGGAAGAGAGGTGTGAGATAATGCGTGAGAGACAGACGTAAAGATAATGTGCGTACATGAGACACGTAGGCAGGTCTATGTATATAGAAAGGGTCGATGAGGATTGTGCGTGTGTATGTTTGCGAGAGGAAGAGTGCTTGTGATAAAGGTTAGTGAAAACCGTTGTAAATGGTTAAGAGAGGGAGGGAGGGTTATATCTAGAGCATGTGTGCGAGAAAGACACCTCGGGAGAGAGTGTGTGAGCATGTGTGAGAGACCACCGATGGAGAGTGAAACTACACGTAAAAGACTGCTCTACACATTGATTAAAGATATAAATTGTATCCAAATATTAGGATGGGATCATGATATTTGCAATTCGCGTAAGGAGCGGTCACTGATCCATCAGACATCTAGATTCTATCGAATTTGAGCATGTCTATGTTATTATTCGACACAATTGATCCACATAGTTAGTATTTTGAACTCCAGACAATGCATCGCTTTAGCAATCGAATATAAATGTGAGTATAGTTCATGTTGTATGTGTAAAGCACATTATACATACGAAAGTTACACAATGCACATTTATAAATAGCTACCTATGAACTAGCATACATTTGAATTCAACCTAAGGTGGTTTAAAAAAATCCGAATTCAACATGAAGTCCATTCAATTATTTGAATTTGATATCATGGCATTTGTAAACCATACCTAAACTACGGGGGTACCAATCTTTGCTCTGATTTTGTACATAATAGCATATGTAGTCGTGTACAAAATAGATTCAAATTTAGCTCCTCCATTCCAAAATAATCGTAGTTATAGGATTTTCAAGTGTCAAAATTTCAAAAGGAGGCGGATAATTTAATGAGGTTTTCAGACATACAAGGTCAAATATAACGTTGTCTATTTAGGTCAATCCTCATAGTTCAAGAGTACTCTAAACGTGAATGCTTGTGTTTCAAAATTTCGAACGAAGCACCAAAAGAGCCTCTACTCATCCGAAACCGCGTGAGACCAATGTTTGGTAGTACAAGGAAATTACTTTTCTAATAACTCCGACCTGTGAAACCTACCGGCCCGACGTTGAAAGGTCTAAACTGGGGTAGGTTTGTAGCTTCATCTAGACGCCACGCAACCGCCTCCAAAAAACATGCATACACAATGGCCGCCTAAGCACACATGCGCACGGCCGAAATCGCTCCCGCCCACTATTTGGAACACCTGGGATTACCATCCTACTCCCGACCCGCAGTAGGTCGGAAATTTAAGAGGGGGGCAAAGTTTGTACTTTCCCCAAATTTCAAACAAGCGCGTCCCATCTTTTGTTCAAAAAAGCCAAAAACAAGCGCGTCCCAGACCGAAACATGGTTCCCCCCACCCATCCAATTCCCCATTCATACTCCGTGGGCGCCAAAACTACCTCCCCACCAGCCGCGAAACCCCGGCGTCCTCCGTCCGCCACACCATCCCACCCATCAACCGCCGCCCTCCTCCATCACGCCAGAGCCGATACCCCGACGTCGTCGTCCACCGCAACCTCAACCGCAATGCCCTCCACGGCTAGTAGTTGAAGCCGAGGCCTAGCCATCCGTACCCGAGCCAGTTCAACCATGTCGTCCTGTGCCTCACCACTGCTGCTCCAACTTCGCCACCCTCCACCGCACCAGAGCTGTTCCTGCTACACCGTCCTTCGCCGCCTCGGATCTGCTTCCCCTCCGCCGACATACGGCCACGGCAACACAGGCAAGAATTTGGTCATGGGTTCATCCAAGCCTGCACCCTCCAGAACATCGGTTTCCCCGGTAAAAAGAAGAAGATCGGCGCGACATGTGGAGGTGACCACACCGGCAACCGAAGAAGGTACTCCTCTTCCCTTACTCGTGCAAATCTTACGTCTCTGCTTGCACAGTATTCATCCCACAGAATACACTAGTTGACCGCTTCTTCTTGATACTAGATGTTCCTAGTAACTCGCGATGCACAAGGTTTCTGCTCATATACTATTTCACCTTAGCTAGAGGTCCGTCGCCCCCCTGAATTTCAATTTCTGGCCAGTTGATTCCCAATTAACGGAAGCATTCCCCGGCGTAACAGGCGCTAGTACGACTATTACGCCGCGGAAGCAGTGCCTTGGTGTTTATCTTAGGGGCGTCTGTGGCCTAGAGCTACTAGCGCCTGATCTGGAGGTCGGCCGGGATTAAAGGGATGGCTTGGGGGCGCTGCCAAGCACGACGGTGGTGTGAGGTCGATGGGAGGGCGGGGCGGCGGAGGCACGGGTCTGGGTCGGTGGTCGCTGGCGGTTCGAGAAAGATCGTCAACAGTGACTGTCGGGAGGTAGACGAAGGCCATCTGCCCGTTCCTTATAGATCGGACGGTTCATTGAAAAAATCGACTGACCTATTTATTTTCAGTCGACTGTTGTCTTAGATATGACCAGATGTGGTGGTGTGCTGGAGGAGTACCTGCATTTCCTGTGCTCATATATTACAAAATCATACGGAGTAGAATCTAATTTTGTTTGCCATGCAATGTTGTATAGCTATCATATGTCTCCTATCATTTATTTTTCAGCCACCTGCTATCTGTTACTTTTAAAGTGCACTAGTTCTGCACACACTTCATCCATACTCTCACTATTGTGTTTTTATGCAAGGGTATTTCAGAGTCTGCCAAAAGCGAAGAAAAAAAGAAAAGATACAAGTCGTGCCAGCTTTCTACGCGGCTAGGCGCAGCACGTTACAACGCTTTAAAGGGTGCAGTGTCAGCAGATGGAGACGGTAAATGTTGCTCTGGAGTTGATGACCTTGCTCGCAATGAACCACCATCCCAGGTGCTTGCTTTAACTTCGCGGTGTCATATGTGGTTGCATGTTCCATATGGTGTGTAGCTTGTATTCGAAAGGCCGAAGTCGGTCTTTATTAAGATAAGGAAAGATATTTTTTACATGAACCACCATCCCGTGAGCACCAGAAGACAAATAGCTAGTCAGGGCACTGGCCGAGCCAGTGACAAGCCCAGCAAAGACAGGCATCACCTGGAAGCCAACTAAAAAGCCGCGATGGTGGCGAAGCAGCCCGCCTCCCACTAGGTTCTCAGGTCCTAGATGATCATGTTCACCACTCCAGCCGGATGTCTAGCTTGTATCGCTTCCAATTTGGTTAAATTGCATCTGCTTAGCTTACACATTATACCTTTGAATATGACATGCCTTTCTGTTTTTGGTACATACTAGTACATCTGTGTATTAACCATGTTCTTACATCAAACTAATGTTCTTGTGTATCCCTCATCAATCACTTATGATGAGGCAGGCAGGCAAGGGGACTACTCCTCATTTAAAGAATGCAGCGTCAACCTCCCGACATGATTCTCAAGAAACAGAAATGCTAGATGAAGGTAGTGAACGTAGCTCTATAGTTGATTACAGCATTTCCCCTACACTAGCATCGCAAGTGCTTGCTCTAACTTGGCAGCGTGATATGTGGTTGCATGTTGCATATGGTGTCTAGATTGTAATTCTTCCAATCTGGTTAAACTGCATGTGCTAGTCTACTTATATTATACTCCTATAAATGTGACATTATACCTGTTAATGTGACATGCCTTCCTGTATTTAGTACATAGTACATCTGTCTATTAAGCATGTCCTTACATAAAACTATTGTTTTTTTGTATCCCGCATCAATCAATATGACGAGACACCTTTAGTATATGCGGTGCGATATTAGTTGCATCTTTCATATGATTTATAGCATGCGCTGCTTCTAATTTGTTGAAATTCCATTTATGATGGGATGCTTTTAACTTTGCAGAGTCATATTTGTTCCATCTTTCATGTGGTGTCTAGCTTGCATTGCTTCTTATTTGCTGGAATGGTTTCTGCTTAGTTTACACAAACAGTTGTGAACATGCCATGCCATCCTGTTTTTCGTACATATTCCATCCTGGTATCATGTGTTTGCCTTACATCAAAGTAGTGATTGTCAGTATCATGCATGAATGAGTTCTGAAGAGAGAATTTTATTGCTTTTTCTTGTTGGTTTTATTTGACAATTCAAAATCAATAAAGCGGAAGGAAGTTAGCAAGGCAGCGGATAAAGGTGCTCCTTCCAAACGGAGGGCCTCTAAAGTTTCTACTCCTCCACACCCCAAGATGATTTCCAAGACAACACATGCATAGACACTCAACAAAGCTGTGTTTATGATGAGCACGTCTCCCCTAGTGCAGCATCACTGGTGCTCCCTCTAACTTGGCACTGTTATATGTGGTTGCATGTTATGTGTGATGTCTAGCTTGTATTGCTTCTAATTTTGTTGAATTCCATCTTCTTACTTTACACATTATACTTGAATAAGACACGTGTTCTTGTTTCTAGAACATACAATATCTGTCTATCACACCATGTTCTTACATCAAATTACTACTACTGTTGTGTAACCTGCAACAATCACTTATCATAAGACATGTTTGACTTCAGAGTGTGATATATGTTACATCTCACATTCTTTTCTAGCTTGTACTACTAATTTGTTGAAATGGCACTTATGACGAGACAATTTTAACTTGGTAGAGTGATATTCGTTGCATCTTTCATATGGTGTCTAGCTTTCATTGCTTCTAATTTGTTGAAATGCCTTCTCCTTAGTTTACACATCATAAGCTGTGAATATGCAATGCCGTGAATATGCAATGGCACTAATGACGAGAGACCTCTAACATGGTAGTGTGATGTTGTTTGCATCTTGCATATGATTTATTTCTTGTACTGCTTCACATTTGTTTAAACGCCATTTATGCTGAGACACTGTTAACTTGGTAGAGTGATATTTGATATTTGTAGCATCTTCCATATGGTGTCTACCTTCCATTGCATAGCTTCTAATTTGGTGAAATGTCTTCTTCTTAGTTTACACATCATAGTTCTGGTTATATCTTCCGTCCTGTTTTTCATACATATTACATCCTCCTATCATGTGGTTGTCTAAATCAAAGTTCAGTTCGTCTGCATCACGCATCAATTTGTTCTGAAGAACTAAATTGTTATTCATTTTTCTTGTCGGCTTGACTTAATAGGGCACAGAGAAAGAGGAAGAAACACAGAATGGCAGGGAATGAGAAGCGGATGAATCCTGCAGATTCTGCTGGTACTGATGGTGTAATAGAAGGTGAAAGTCCAGTGGAAAATTCTACAAACACGGCATCCCATGCTACATGAGCTGCAAAATAAGCCAAACAGAAACAAATAGCTGCCACCAAACAAGCAGAGACAACCCTAGTTCTTGCAACACCTACCACAGTACTACCAGCTGCATGACATACTCATGCGTCAACTGAGCTAGCAGCACGTTCCCAAGCTCCCTTTCCACCTGACACTACTTCCCAAGCACTCTTGACACAAGACGAGTTGGCAATATCAGATGAACCTTGTGATCTTCAACAGCAAGAAGGTTGCTGGAGTCAAGTTATAGTTGCATGCTTCTTTATATGTAGTCTCACAGTTTGATGTACACTAACACTTCCTATGTTCGTTGTTGGACTAGCACCTAGGCGCAAGAGGAAACAAACATCAGGGATAATGCTCGATAGGTTAACTAAATCTAGAGGAGGAAGAATGGAGATCCATTTTGAGGCAGGTTTAAAAAGGCCACGTGATGCTACAGAGTCAGCTAAGTTAGTATCAGAGGCAGCAGTTGCCGTTAGGTGTCATGTACGTATCCTCCCAACATGGATTCAGTACAGGAATTACAAAGACGAAACCCAGTTCAACACCTTCCTCGACCATTTATCTGTAAGTATGGTTATGTATGGAAACTAGTAATATCGTCTTGCTCTGTCCCATACTTTCTAGGTTGATGATAATGAGACTCCCATAATTTTCAACAGATGAGGTTCAAGTTGGATAGCCAAGATGATGCAACCAGACAAGCTTGCACCCATGTTTTCAAGTCTGCTCTGCGACAGTATCAGTATAACTTGAGGAAAACTCACTTTGAAGGCAAGGCTAACAGTGAACTTTCCCAAACATCTCCAGTGGAAAATATATCGGATGAAGACTGGAGGGGCCTTGTGAAACACTGGTCTGATCCGAAGTATCAGGTACATTATATATATGTGATCAGATCACATGTTGAAGTCCTATTGATGCATGTGCCACACAAATCTATCTTCTTGTAGGTGAACTATTCAAAGAATAAGGCCAACCGTACGAAAGTGAAATTCCAACAGACGACAGGATCTCGTAGCTATATTGCACACTACGAGGCTCTTGTAATTAGCTGCTGTTTCACTCTTTTCGCTGTATCATATTATCATATCTATATTGACTTGTTCGAAATGCAGAGGAAAGCCCACAAGGACCAAAAAGTACCTGGACCAAATGCTGTGGAAATCTTCAAGGACTGTCACACCAGCAAGAAGAAGGGCATGACTACACTAGTCAAAGCCGCTGTTGTAAGTCTTTAATCCTCATGCCTTTTAACTACTACTTACTCTGACTTGTGCCTTGAACTGCATGGTTTGCAGCCAATGTCTATTACTCTTTTCAATATTTTACAGAATTGTCTTAGCGTATCATTGCACCTTAGAAGGTTTAAAAGGGAGGAGTGATGTTCCTTTGATCTTGACCCGGAATAGTTCCGTGCTGGACTTGCCCACACAACGTTACAATTGCCTGTTTGTCTGTTCTTAGTTGTTTTGTGATATGAATGATGTCATACTATGCTTACCGTATTATAAACTTCGTCTCTTTATCCTTAGCCCTTAATACAATGTGAAGAAATAGACAATACATTAGCGATGGTACATGGTCATATGTTTGGAACCTGGTTTTATTATGTACTTTGCAATAAAATACAACCAATATTTTACATGGGTTCACCAGAATAAGTTCTGTATATAGACCAAAGCTATTTTCTTTGGTTTTGCTGCCTCCTTAATATCTTCTATTCTGGTACTACTAATGTAAAACCTCAACTTTTCAGCGAGCTATGGAAAAAATGGTGGAACCACCACCTTCTGAAGGTGGCGAGGCAACTATAACCGCAATGTCAGCTCTTGCTGCAGTGGGTAACTACATGTCCACTAACAGTGCCAAAAGCATGTTCCTGCATAATACTGGGTTGGTTGTTAAGGCAGTATCGTCCAAACTGCCTCATGATCAAGATATGCAAGCTCAAAGCAATGTTGTATCTGCTCTCCAGACACAAGTACATTCCCTAACAGAGGCCCTTTGTGAAACAAGGAGAAAATTGCTCAATGTCGTCAAGATATGCATGTATTTGAAACCAGACTATCACACATTTGCTATGTTGTTCAGGAGCCTAGGGGAAATGAAGGCCAGGGTTATGGTGCTCCATCGGACAATACAGTATGAAAACATAACAGTCAGGTCAAATGAACCGAGCTTCTGAACTTCTGGTGGTGCATTTATCTGCTAGACTGTTAAGTTTTATGCCAACCTTCCTTTTGTTATATAGTTGTAATTTGTTTTGGTGCGATACAAAATTTATTCTTAACGTGCAGCCACCAGCTGAAGAAAACAGCAAGCCATTTTTGTATAGTGTAGGGTGTTCCCTATATTTGCACTGGTGGCGATCTTTGATGCCGAGTGGATGTAATCTGTGCAATCGCCTTAATAGCCTAGCGTTAGTTTCGGCCTTATTTATTTCCTAGTCTTCTTTTTCCCTGGTTTGCTAGTGGCTGCAACTACCCATGGGCCATATACAGGCCGTAGGATCCATGGGTCTCCTACAGGCCGTCGATAAATGGGACTGTAATTGGTGGGCCTCGGGCCGTCGATAAATGGGCCTGTAATCGGTGGGCATCGGGCCGTCGGATAAATGGGTCTACATGGGTCGTAATCGGGTGTAATTGGTATCGGACTAGCACGGTAACGGGCCGTTAACAGGCCGTAGGACTGCAAAAGCTTAATTCTGTCACAGGCATAACGGGTCGTTCATGGGCCAGAATATAGGACGGACTGACCAGAAATGGGCCGACTCTTGCCATGGGCCGAATTTGGCCCATTAGGGCAATAGGCCAGTAACGGGCCAACTCTTGCCATGGACCGAATTTGGCCCATTTGGGGAACATGCCAGTAACGGGCCGACTCTTGCCATGGGCCGAATTTGGCCCATTAGGGGAACAGTCCAGTAGCGGTCCGGAAGTAATCAAGGGCCGAAAAGGAGCCCAAGAACGTATGGGCCGTCAATAGGCCGAAAGCTAACACGGGCTGGAAACGGCCCATGTAAATCACGGGCCATTAATGGGTACAAAGAAAATTACTGTTCATTATGGGCTAGAGTCACCGTGGGCCTGTAAAGGGCCGAAAGATACGAAGGCCTCATATGGGCCGAAAGACTTCGTGGGCCATACATGGGCCGAAAGTGAAATGGGCTGGTGTTATATTCGACGGCCCACGTGACGTTGTTGGGCCGATTTCGTTTAGTGCCTAACGGGCCGTAAAATGGGCTATTTGCAAAGAGACCGTTAACGGGCTTTTCATGGGCCAGCCCGTTAACTTTTGACCAAGTCAAACGGGCCGACTTTATAAGCTAAATGGGCCAGTGGTGGGCCGTGGCACGTGTCAACTTATCATAGGTGCCTATCTGACCCACTGACGAGCTGACACGTGTTTCGTCCGGCCAATAAGAATTTTACACGTGGAAATTTCCCATTAGTCGGGGCTGTTAACGGGTTATCGGATCCAAAACCCGACCCAATAGCTTCACGGTGTTCCATTACGGTGGATGCCACGTGTTGGTCACCCTTGACGAAAGCACTTCTGTGACGCGCGATTTATCGTCATGGAAGTGGACACTTCCATGATGATAATTTTGGTAATGTCATGGAACACTTCTACGACAGCACAGGTATGACTATCTTGATTCTGTCATAAATTTGTCATGGATGTACATGCATGACAAAAAACACGACCTACTGTGACAAACACGTATCATCGCGGAAGTGTATTTTTTTGTAGTGGATGGAGTCAATCCGTTTGGCAGCCAGAGAAGCACACATAGCACCTGGCCTGTGTTTGTGTGGATGTACAACCTTCCCCCCTGGTTGTGCATGAAGAGGAAGTACATTCACATGAGTATGCTAATTGAAGGGACGAAACAACCAGGGAACGACATCAATCTGTATCTGGGGCTGCTGAAAGAGGAGCTAGACACGCTGCGGAAAACGCCAGCCAATACGTGGGACACCGCAGAGAAAGAATATTTCCCTATGAGAGCCGCACTGCTCACGACGGTGCATGACTATCTCGGTTATGGATATGTCGCGGGGCAGGTGGTCCATGGATTTTCTGTTTGCGTTAGGTCCATGGATGACACAACGTATCGCCAGCTAGACAGAGATCCCGGGTCTTCAAAAACCGTGTTCATGGGACATCTAAGGTGGCTCCACGATGATGACTCATCGAGAAAACGCAAGGATCTGTTCGATGGTGAAACCGAACCCCGAAGACGCCCGCGTACGAGGAGCGGCGCGGAAATATATGAGCTGTTGAAAAATTGGAAAGAGTGCCCACCGCCGGGAAAGAAGTGAAAGGCTCCCGAGCCAGGAAAGAAGCGAAAGGCGCTAGAGCCGCTGGTGAAGGTATGGAAAATGAGGTCTGTTTTCTGGGACTTGCCGTATTAGAAGATCCTCCGTGTGCCTCATAGCCTTGATGTCATGCATATCACGAAGAATGTGTGCGAGAGTTTGCTTGGTACCCAACTCAACATGCCAAAGAGGACCAAAGATGGGCATCAGGGAGGAGCTTCACGCTAATGATGATGATGATGATGATGACGCGAAGGACACAGAAAGTCGTCGCAAAGGCAAAAAGGCCAAGAAGATTGGAAATGACTACCCTCCCGCGTGCTTCACTCTAAGTCAGGAGGAGATCAAGGAGTTTTTCACCTGCCTCATAGGAGTAAAACTTCCTTACAGTTACGCGGGGAAGATAAGAAGATACCTAGACTCATCAAAGTAGAAGTTCAGCATGATGAAGTCTCATGACTGTCACGTGCTGATGACACAGATACTTCAAGTTGCAATCCGTGGGATCATGGACACACACGTCCGTGAAACTCTATTTGGCCTATGCAACTTTTTTGACGTCATCTCTCGGAAGTCGGTTGGCATGAGGCAACTCAAAAGGCTACAGGAAGAGATCGTGGTGATACTATGCGAGCTTGAGATGTACTTCCCGCCCGCATTCTTCGATGTTATGGTGCATCTGCTGGTCCATATCATGGAGGATATCATCCAACTCGGGCCGACGTTCCTGCACAGCATGATGCCGTTCGAAAGGATGGATAGTGTCATCAAAGGATACGTTCGTAACATGTCACGTCCAGAGGGAAGCATAGCCAAGGGCTTTCTGACCGAAGAGTGCATCTCCTACTGCATGGATTATCTAGGCGTTGAGAACCCCGTTGGTCTGCCCGTCAACAGGCACCTCGGCAGGCTCGCTGGGTGGGGTCACCGCGAGGGTCGCCGTGAAATGCATGTTGACTTCAAGGGTCGACTCGACGACTTTGAAAGAGAAACCCTAGTCGCACTACAACACATAGACGTGGTCGATCCTTGGGTGGTAGAGCACAAAACCTTTATTGAGAAGACGTACAATGACCAAGGCCAACAGAGGACGGACGGAGATATAATCAAAGAGCACAACTCATGTTTCATGCGTTGGTTCAAGGAGAAGCTTCTGTCGTACCCTTTACATGAGGATTCTTCCGCGGAAGAAAAACTCATATTCGCCTTGTCACAGGGCGCCGAGCACAACCTGATGACCTATGAGGCGTACGATATCAACGGCTACACAATCTACACCGAGGAAAAGGACATGAAGAGCAATGATTATCAGAACTCCGGGGTAACGATGGAATCCTACACCGGTAACGACAAGGACAGATACTACAGAAGGATCGAGGAGATCTGGGAGCTGAGCTACGCTGGAGAGAAGGTCCCGATGTTCCGTGTCAGATGGGCCAAGAGCGTCCTAAAAGAAGACCGGTATTTCACCACCATGGTTATACCCGAAGCCAAATCCAAGACCGCGGGCGCAAACGTCACCGTGAAAAATTAGCCATGGGTACTGGCTTCCCCAGTGGACCAATGCTTCTTCATTACCAACCCGTCAAAGCCCAGTCGTGTTGTCGTGAGGAGAGGCAAAAGGAAGATCATCGGAATGGATGGAGTCACCAAAGAGAAACACTTCGACAAGTACGGCGACCCGAAGATGGAACATGATGACGACGATGAAGTACCATACACCACAAGAATAAGTAGGACCACCCTACCTAAAGGACGTCCATTCAAGAGAAGAACTCCATTTACGAGAAAGAAGGGCAAGAAGATTGTGAAAAGATAGCTAAGATCGATTGTATTTAAATTGTAGTCTTCATTTCTCGATTGTATTTCGACTTATGGAAATGGCACTTTTTGGATTATAGTCTTCATCTCCCAAGTTGAAGTATCGACCACTTTCTTCTTGGATTTGGAATTTTTGTTCTTCTCCCTCTTGTTTTGTTGCAAATAATCGTTTACAAGAACCTTGGGCTTCTTTGTGTTTTCTTCTGGTATTTTAATTGTTTTTATTTATGTTTATTCTGGTAAAAAAATGTTACTAATGGCGCACCAGGAGAAGGTGCGCCATTGCTATCAAGGTATTTATGGCGCACCCCTAGGAGGTGCGCCATTGATATACCAATTTACTTATATAGTAACATTTTAAAATTTATCGTCATTTTCTAAAAAATAATTAGATGCAACTAAAAATCCAAAAAAAAGTTAGTAATGGCGCACCAGGGAAAGGTGCGCCATTGCTATCACGGTGTTTATGGTGCATCCCTAGAAGGTGCGCCATTGCTAACCTTCCCCCACTAAAATATCCAAGACGTTCCATCTCGACAGCCGTTCGTCCTTCTCCCATCTTGCCCCTCGCCTCTCGCCACCGCCGCCGATCCCCTTCCACCACCACCGCCCCCCACCCACCGGCGACCTTGCTCCCGGGCTCCGCCGCCCCCACCCACCCCCTCCCTCGCCTTCGCTGCACCCACCCACTGATACGTCTCCAACGTATCTATAATTTTTGATTGCTCCGTGCTACTTTATCTACTATTTTGGACTATATTGGGCTTTATTTTCCACTTTTATATTATTTTTGGGACTAACCTATTAACCGGAGGCCCAGCCCAGAATTGCTGTTTTTTTGCCTATTTCAGTGTTTCGAAGAAACAGAATATCAAACGGAGTCCAAACGGAATGAAACCTTCAGAAACGTGATTTTCTCACCGAACATGATCCAGAAGACTTGGACCCTGCTCCAAGGAACAAAAGAGTCGGTCACGAGGGTGGGGGGCGCGCCCCCCTGCCTCGTGGCCCCCCTGTTGCTCTACCAATGTATTCCTTCCTCCTATATATACCTACGTACCCCCAAACGATCAGAACATGAGCCAAAAACCTAATTCCACCGCCGCAACTTTCTGTATCCACGAGATCCCATCTTGGGGCCTGTTTCGGAGCTCCGCCGGAGGGGGCATCCACCACCGAGGGCTTCTACATCAACACCGTAGCCCCTCCGATGAAGTGTGAGTAGTTTACTTCAGACCTTCGGGTCCATAGCTAGTAGCTAGATGGCTTCTTCTCTCTTTTTGGATCTCAATACAATGTTCTCCCCCTCTCTCATGGAGATCTATTCGATGTAATCTTCTTTTTGTGGTGTGTTTGTTGAGACCGATGAATTGTGGGTTTATGATACAACTTATCTATGAATAATATTTGAATCTTTTCTGAATTCTTTTATATATGATTGAGTTATCTTTGCAAGTCTCTTCGAATTATTCGTTTGGTTTGGCCAACTAGATTGGTAGTTCTTGCAATGGGAGAAGTGTTTAGCTTTGGGTTCAATCTTGCGGTGTCCTTTCCCAGTGACAGAAGGGGCAGCAAGGCACGTATTGTATTGTTGCCATCAAGGATAACAAGATGGGCTTTTTATCATATTGCATGAATTTATCCCTCTACATCATGTCATCTTGCTTAAGGCGTTACTCTGTTTTTAACTTAATACTCTAGATGCATGCTAGATAGCGGTCGATGAGTGGAGTAATAGTAGTAGATGCAGAATCGTTTCGGTCTACTTGTCTTGGATGTGATGCCTATATGCATGATCATACCTAGATATACTCATAACTATGCTCAATTCTGTCAATTGCTCAACAATAATTTGTTCACCCACCGTAGAATATCTATGCTCTTGAGAGAAGCCACTAGTGAAACCTATGGCCCCCGGATCTATTCCAATCATATCAATCTCCATTACTTTAATACTTGCTTTGTTTTTACTTTTCCTTTTACTTTTCACTTTGCATTCATATACCAAAAATACCAAAAATATTATTTATCATCTCTATCAGATCTCACTCTCGTAAGTGACCGTGAAGGGATTGACAACCCCTAATCGCGTTGGTTGCGAGGAGCTATCGTTTTGTGTAGGTACGAGGGACTTGTGCATGACCTCCTACTGGGTTGATACCTTGGTTCTCAAAAACTGAGGGAAATACTTATGCTACTTTGCTGCATCATCCTCTCCTCTTCGTGGAAATCCAACGTAGTCCTCAAGAGGTAGCACCCACCCCCTCCCTCGCCTTCCCAGCCCTCGAAACCCTAGAAACCTGCGGCGCCTCTTCGCTCGAGCTCCACCGTGCGAGGCGATAGGCAAGGCGGCGGGCGGAATTTGCTTCAACACCGGGCCGGCGAGCCGCGGAAGCAGGGCGCGACGGTGCTCGACCCCTCCACCCCCTCCACCTCTTCTTCCTCGGGTCGCCGCCGTCTTCCTCAACTCCGGCCACCTCTGCTGCTACTAAGCTCTCGCATGGCCTCCTTGCGCCTCCCTAGTGAGCTCCGCCTCCTATCCCCTCTTCCTTCTCGACTTTCCGCGCCCGTAGCCATCACGCTCATCAGGGCCGAACTCGCCGATGTAGACGTGCTCGTCGCCTTCGATGTCAACTGAGCTCATAGGCGTGCTCAGCACAGCCGTAGGACCGCAACGCGCCGTTGATGTTCATCCATAAAATGGAACAATCCACAGTTAGCTTCAGATAAAAATTCAGAAATGCAATCACTCCTAGATTGTAGCAACTACAGGACTGCATCTCTCTCTCTCTCAGTGATTAAAAGGCTATAAACTATAATTAGAAACCAAACAGAATAGTCTCCAAGCAGCTGCTGAGGATTCTGTAGTAACTTCAGGAAGCTCAGCTCGAGTGTTCTTAAACCTATCAACCTTTGCACTTTTACTGTGCCATCTAGTGTTCTGCTCAGACAAACTGCGTCCAACATGGCAATTTTATTTATAATGCGGTCTCCAGTCAAATGTGAATGCTAGATGATGCCGGCTCCCGTTACACCTTTAGGGGTTAGAGAAATGACATGTTCAAAGATTATGTTTCACTCCTCTGCTTTGACCTCATGGCCAATCCCTCCACTGCTAAGCACTCCTTTAATCAGTTCAGACTGCACCAATGACATTTTGCTCTCAACTGATAATAATGCTAGTATAGTGGTCAAGAAACTAAGTGCTGGCTAGCTGATTTACACTTAGTTTTTACAATTCATAGCAGTATGTGGTAAATTCTTACTCTAAGCAAGGTAATTAAGTAAACTGCTACATGGTCACTACACTAGTACAATGTTGCTCTCTTCAGCTAGCTTAGATAGGGCTAGTTGTGGCAGGCCAGCAAGCAGGCAAACAAGGCTGGATTCTTTGACCCATTTGATTTTCTTTTTGTTCTCTTTAACCACACACATACTCCTCTGTCCATGGTGTTTTTTTCAGTCTCCTGTATGTTCTCTGAATCTATGTAGTGGTCCTTGTACATACAATCTGCTTCAGTTCTAGCTTCAGAAGAGAGGGTTAGTAGCTTAAGACTACTGCGACTATAAGCATCTAGACAGAATGTTGTAGGTTGTTTGTACTGCCTGTGTAGTTTCCATCAATTATGTTGAAGCACTCATTTGTATGACTTATTCTGTTCATGTGATGCAATGTAAGTATACTGTGTTGTATTTTCAAATGACCTTGATTTCTTTATTTGCGGTGACTTCAGAAATTGAAAATTAACCTTTCTGTGGTCAATCTCATTGCAAGGAAACCAATAACAAAGGATGCAATCTTGTTTTGCAAATGTTGTATAAAGCCCTCATATGTCATAGTGATGATGCTGCTACTGTAGATCTGGTGAACTTTGTAAACTATGATGCAATCTTTCTGTGGTCAATAACAAAGGATGCAATCTTTCTATGGTCAATCTCACTGAATTTTGTCAACTTGTGATGATGCTGCTACTGTAGATCTTCTGAACTTGTGATCTTATGAAATGACCCCTTTCTCCTGAAATGTTGATTCATTTCCGTTTCGATTGAGAATGGGACACTCCTAGGTTAAGAAAATTAGCAAAGGTCATGCCCAATTTTTTGACCTAGAAGGTGCCCGATTCTCAACCGAAACAAAAATTAATCAACATTTGTAGTTTGACCTAGAAGATGCCCAATTTGTTAACTCTAGTAGTGTACTCCTGTTAAATATTTTTTGGACGAGCAGAAAGGAAATGCTTGTCAATTCTAGTAGCCTTTATTCTGAATTATACTGCAGGTATTCAGTTAACGAACTAGACTGCATTTAAGAAATAACTCTAGTAGCCTTTTTTCCTATTTAGAGCAAACATAGCCGACAACGATGAGGCCGACAGTTCGGGCAAGCAATTCTGGGAGCTGTCCCAGGAGATGGAGAAAGAACATCACCGCTATGAGGACGCCGTGGAAGACACCGATCCCGACTACACAACCCCTAGTGGCGTCGGGGATGACACCACTGATGGTGCCGCCGAGGATGCCACCACTGATGATGGCAGCGCACACATAGATGGCAACCAACCGAAGAGGCAACGGAAGGACCGGCGCCCGAACTTGCTCGACACCGTCAAGGAGGAATTTACTGAAGTGTCCTCCAGTGGGCATACAATGGCGCCCAAAGAATTAGTCAGTGGGTACTCAGGACAACTCATGTGCATTCTCTGAAGCATTATCTCGATCAACACCGAGAACCTAAGGCATCGTGACCGAGGGAATTTGCGCAACCTCCTCTTCACGAAGCTGCACGAGCGACACAAGTTCCCCGGTGACTTCGCAAACACATGCCTCTCAGGGAATAAAGTGAACAGTGCTACCCTCACAAAGATGAGCATGGCCCTGGCTACTTGGAGATCCGTGGTGAAGAGAAGGATTCTAAGAGGTGATAGTTATGAGAAGATCAAGGAGACAAATCCTTCGATCAGCGAAGCTGACAACCGCGAGTTCAAGAGCAAGTGCGAGAGAAACGCATCCGCGGAACCAAGTCAGTGGGGGAAAGATATGCGGGACTTGAACTTAGGGGTCCACAAACTCGGTCACGGCGGTTACAGAGTGGCGGAACCTATATGGGACAAGGAGGACGCCAGCGTGTCGAGCAAGGCCTACCGCCTTTCTTTGATAAATACCATGACAAGCAGACTAGGAACTATGTCAGGGCCCGGTACAAGGTGGACCCGGTAACAAAGGAGCTTACCACGGATCCGAAGACCAAGGTGCTTGAGCTTGTTCTGGTAAGGAATACACCCCCACGTAATTAGCTCCACATGGTTGCATTCTAATTAATGAAGCCAAATTTCTAAATGGTTCATGTTCCTTCCACAGGACACTGCAAGCAGTAGCGCGGGGTCGTCTCAGAGCTCCCCTTGGGACACCACTTTAAATAGGGCGTTGAATGTAATGAAACACAAGGATAAGTTTAGTAAGCCGTCATCAACTGGTCGTGTGGCCGGCAAAGGCTTCTCCACGAAATGGTCGGAATACTATAACGCTGGACGAAAGGAGAGAAAGACTAGCTTAGAAAGCCAGGAGCACGAGGTTCAAGAACTCAAGGCACAAGTGGCACAGATTCTGGAGATAGTCGAAGAGCAAGTGCGAGACCAACTGGGAGCGACGATCACCGCCATTGTGCCTACCTTGATTGAGGGGATGCAGACGTGGATTGCGGGCAGCCAACAGGGGCCACCCCTGATTCCCAGCTTCACGGGCAGCAACTCGCACAACGCGCCGACGGCGCCATTGGTGTCTCCGGCGGAGGCGACATTGGTGTCTCCGGCGCTGGCGCCGGCATTGGAGCTTAATGCACCCGGGTGTGGGAAGAATACGCCAGCCGGCACCTCGGCAGCAAGCGGCCCCTCCGTCACTTGCACGCCCGCCATTGGCGGTGCCTCGACATTAGCCGAGCTCAACGCCATCAGGGTAACTAAGCCTCTCGGCCGATGACTTCATCTCCTTGCCTTTGACTAGGCATCCCTCACGCCCTACATGTTTTCGCAGGGTGCCGTCGATGTTCCATGCACTCTCCTACACTTCATGGACGGCGAGTTGATCGATGTCGCCAAGGCCACAGTCGTTCAACCGGGCAACCACGTGTTCCACGGTAGTCCGATGCCACC
The DNA here is from genome assembly GCF_002162155.2 of Triticum dicoccoides. Classification (NCBI taxonomy): domain Eukaryota; kingdom Viridiplantae; phylum Streptophyta; class Magnoliopsida; order Poales; family Poaceae; genus Triticum; species Triticum dicoccoides. The sequence continues at coordinate 63,164,839 of NC_041393.1, forward strand.
CACCGTGTATAGGGTTCAACTAGTTCGGGTGCTGCGGGGCTACAATGACTTGTTACCTCTGTTTCGACCCCCTGGGGCCGACGAAGATGATGTGATGACCCTCAGCGCCTGCTTAAGCTAGCCCCTCCTTTGGCTGAAGAGCCAGATTCATTTGGGGGTGGGGGACACCACCCCACAGACAACACCGCCAGTCGTGCCAGCGCCAAGACATGGCAAGACCGCCGCAATGCTACCGCCGTCAGCTGATCCGAACATGCATATGGCATAGGATTCGGACGACGACGACGGTACATTTACCAACGTCGATAAGTACTTCAACGAACATGGGTACGGTGACAAATTCTTGGGGCCTCCTTCTCAAGAACCCAACCCTGCAAAAGACGATCGCGATCTAGCTGGTACCGCGGAGAAACCCAATTGCAACATGCGTCGTCTGGCGTTCAGTTCTTAGGAGACACCTCCAGCTGCCGCGTTCATCGAGACTTAGACAACCGAGGTGCAAAATATTATCAGCCCCAACACACTCAAGAAGGCGGTCTCTGAGCAGAACTCGATCCCATTACAGCAGAAGAAGAAGGGACGGAAAATAAAAAATAACAAGGGTGCGAGCCAGCCGGCACCGAGTACGACCTGTGCTCAGGACGGGCCACCTTCACCTAAGGATATCTCGAGGAGGGTGCATGTGGCGGGTAGGCCAATGCTACTGACTAATCTGCTCAATGCTGCAACCGGTGCTATGCGGAGTCTGCATGACAGTGTTCTTTCTTTGGAGAAGCGGCGTCTCTCCGAGAATGATGTGGCATACCCGGTTTTTGTGGCCAAGGTGCCAGAGGGCAAGGGCTTTGTCGATAGCACCATCGGGGGTATGATCGTCCTGCGGTTTGATGACATCTTCGCTATGTTTAACTTTCATCCGCTGCACTACACCTTCATTCGGCTATTTTCGCTCAGTATGGAGATGCGCATCATTAGAGACAAGACCCCGGACATCGTGATAGTCGACCCCTTCTACATCCATGCCAAGATCTTGAGAAGTGCTGGGGACTGGCAAGTCGCAAGTTCATACCTCGAAGGCATCATTCTGGTGAGCCCAGATAAGGATAACTTCCTCATGCCTTAATTTCCCGAGTAAGTCATCCCCTCACCGCCCCGTAACATATGATTTCTTAGATTTCGATCGTTCTTTTTTTTCTAACATTCTGTGTTTTGTGTAGTGACACACATTGCACACTCATCCTCTTAAGCCCGAAATATTCCATGGCCACGTATTTTGACTCGGACTGTCAGTCGAAGAAAGACTACAAAAATATCAAGAAAGTTCTTGATGATGCTCTCCCCGGCTTCGCCAAATCTGGAGGCACCTTCAGGAGGCCAATTTGTAGGTACGGCAAGCACGTGTTCACCCACATAACGATGTTCCCCTGTGTCAAGCATCCGCCTGGCGGTCATAAGGATGCCTACTACACCCTCCATCACATGCAGGCGATCGTATGGGACCATAATCACCTTCTGCGACCAACTAATCTCAAAGATTGGGCCGCACGCTTGTCGGCAGTCCAGGACGCGGACAACAGACAAGAATTCTTTCGCATCCAGTCGGAGTTTGCGGAAATCATCCATCAAGATGTCCTTCGTACCTCGGGGCAGTTCTACCTCAGATATCAACCGTCCAACAGTGAAATAGAAACAACGCTACAAATGCAGGCTGACAACGATCATGATTTCATGACCATCACGAAAGACGGCGGCTTCATCCACGCTCCGGTCCCTGAGTCGAGTCGAAAGTAATGATGCTATGTAGTTCTGAAATATCGATTAGCTCATGTTGTAATTAAACTTTAATGAACTTGTATGTCTCTTTAGTTTGGACATTCATTCAACTTATATGTAATCGATGCTATTTATTAGTGACCATGAATCGTGCTATTAATGTGTTGCTTTTCTCTTCCGATCCTTTTGTTCCATACTTATATATTGCTTATGTATTGTCTGTGAATTGCTACTAACGTTTTGTTTGTCTAGTGCATGGAGATGTCATCGTATGTCGTGTACAAGGGTAAGGTTGCTGGAGTCTACGACGACTGGGAGGAGTGTCGGAGACAGGTTCACCATTTCAGTGGTAACAATTACAAAGGGTACACCACTAGGGCGGAGGCGGAAGCTAGATACGCGCGCTATCTAGCGGGAGAGAGGAGGGAGTGGAGGAGGAACCGGATGAAGACCAGTTTCATCGCGATGATGCTCATCGTGACCGCAGCTCTCGTCTATGTGATGGTAGTTTAGATATCGACTTGTAATGTGAAGACAAACTCGCTACTCGCGGTCTCGAGACTTGTAATGTTCTAACTTTGTTCGGTATTTTGAATTCGGAGACTAATATGATGAATTGTATTCGGAGACTAATCTTCTATTGTATTTGATAAATCTGCTGTTTATATGTTGTGCTGTTTATATTCTGTGCTGTAATGTATTTTGTAACCTGTGAAAATATAAAAAAGAAAAAAAAAATAATAATATTCATAGTAGTGGTGCACCATATTGCACTTTAGTGGCACACAGAAATAAACACACCAGTGGTGCATTATCTATATGTGCGCCATTAGTAACCCAGAGCACAAGGTAAATATGGCCCCCTGGGAGGCATATTAATGGCGCACTGTTGGACATAGTAATGGCCCACTATGTGGTGTGCCACTATTATCTGGGATACTAATGGCGCACCAGAGGTGCGCCATTACTATTTGTTACTAGTGGCGTGTTAATAGTGGCGCACCTATAGTGCGCCATTAATAGCAAAAACAGGTGCGCCAGTAACAGCCTTTTTTCTAGTAGTGAAATAACAAGAAGGACACTTCCCGAACGGGGCGCTCGGCCCACGCTACCCCAAGCGTGCTGACTTCTGCTCCCAAGGGCCGGCGAACTAAGAGTCGAACACCAACCGGAGCGGCGCCGAGTGAGTTGGCGCTGGTCAACAACGAGCTTTCAAGCGTAAGGCACCTACGGGAGCAACATCAGCGGCATCTGCGGCCCAAAGGTAGTATATCGAAGTCATTGCGAATGCTTCCACCATACATTCTCTTTAACATCGATTGAGACTTGCAGAAGAAGGGTACCACCACTGCCGTCCGAAGACGTCCAAGAGGTGTCAGGATGTAACCCCGGACTTGGGTCTTTGGTTCTGGCCGGGACTAAAACAGAGGATTCTTCCGCAGACCCGCCTCCGAAAAATCTAGACTATGTCTTGGTAACTAATTCTGAAGTTGAAAGTGTGATGAATCACCGATGGCGGAGGGAATCCTTGAGCCACACTGCCTTTCCATTTAGGAATTCAATGCGTTTAATTTAGTGGACGCATATCTCGAAGCGGCCCAAACCTGGCTAGAGGGGATTGCCAACCTCCTGTCCGCCAACATACAAGTATGGGATTGGTTTAAAAACTGGTCTTGAGTACTAACCCAGTAGCCCCTGAGCCTTGAATCGGGAGACATGTCGTGATATTTTTGCAGGCTTCGAGGGAACAAAGTGAAAACTGTCTGAGGACCTCAAGCTTAGCCGAACGCAGCTAGCGGATGCAAAAGCCGAGCTAGAGGCGGTCAAGAAGTTTACCAGCGAAGCCCATGGTAAGGGAAGAGTTTCATAACGCGTTAACTATTTCAGGTGGCTTGTTTAACACAAACTTTATAGCAGCTGAATCCATAGGTCAACTTCAAAAGGATTTGGATGCATCCTAGGAGGCTCAAAGGTACGCTAAGTCCCAACATGAAGTTGGTCATCGAGTACTGGCGTGAAGTCATGAGGAAAGGAACAAATTGAAAGCAGAGAACAAAAAACAGGCCGAAGAAATTGCGAGTTTAAAAACTCAACTGGCTCAAGCCCCAGAGGAGAACCAGAGATTGAAGGGCGGCATGTTTGGTGAGTGATAGCTTGTCTTCCATGTACAGATATACTTGCAGTGCTTTAATTGTGAAGGACACGTCATGCCTTGTGCTAAGTTTCATGACTGGTCGTCCTGACGAAGAGGTCAACTCTTTTGGGGGGAATCTTTGAGTTGTCCATTGTGCATGAGAGAGCTCAGAAAGCCATGAAAAGTATGGTCAAGGCATTATGGCCAACAAAGACGCCTCCAGAAGGCATGGCCGAATTGGTGAGTCACTTTAAAGGAGCACGACGTCGATTTGGGCTATGGAAGACGTCGTCTTGTTGAGAAGGAGCGCGCGAGGCCTGGGCGATGGTAAAGACCCGGTTTACAAAACTTGAGCCAAATCACATGGCTCGTGTTGGACTGGTAGGGCCGGATGGGCAAGAAATACCACTTCGCCCGGTGTATGACCAAGTTATGCGTGCCACTCGGTATTCCCAAGAGGACTGTGCCTTGGATAGCTTGATAGATAATATTGACAAGGAGTAGGGGGGCTTGATTCTATGTATCTATGTACTATATATCAAGCCTTCTCGATCCGTACTATGAAAAGATGTCTTAACCGACCAGCGGCTTCAAGCTCGCCGACCAGTGGTCGGGGAGTGTTCCATACTATGTGATCTGCAAAACAGAAAATCACTTTGGGTAATTAGGTGATTCGGCCATTTGGCATGAACAGACAAAAGAGCGCGCAGAGAGTTATGTTATATTAATTTTTGATGTAAGCAATATCTTCTGAACAAAATAGTTCCTTCAAGGGTTCCTTTCTTTGGGCTTGTCACGTTGATAATAGACATGGCGTCCGAATACCTATAGTATGCGGTCTTTTATTCATTGTGGGAATCAAATCCTCGGTGGTAAACGCCTAATTATTTTTGCTTCCCTTGTGACCGACCCATTATTTGCTTAAGAATGGTAGCTTTCGGCTTCACCTATCTGAGGTGCGTACACGGCTGGCCCTATCGTAGCAATCGCAGAGGTGCTCCCTTTACCCCCTAGCTAAACAATCGGAAACCTTGGGGGTAAACACATGAGCCAGGCAACCTAGCTTGGCAAAAACTTACGTCACTTTGGTGGATATAATGGCTTGAGGGTACAGGAAGGGTGCAAACATGGCAGAGACAAATTCATGAAGAGTATATTGATTGGCTTATTGAGAGGAGCCCTCAGGTAGATCTGGTTATTACATGTGAAGAGGCATGCTTAAAAAGCCTAGCACAGCTCGTTTTTTCCGAACATAGTCCAGGAGGTGACGGCTCCAAAAAGTAAAAAGAAAAGAATTAGAACAAAGAACATGGGAGTGAGGGTGACGACACCGGACTAGTCGTAGAAGCGCCAAAGACAAGAGGCATTCCATGGGTTTGGTTTGAGGCGGTTTTCTGCTGGATTGCAAAGACGATATGCTCCTCCTGCTAGTACTTCATTGATTATGAAAGGACCCTCCCATTTGGGCGAGAACTTATGCTTTTGCTTCTCAGGGAGGCGGAGGACTAGTTTTCCTATGTTGTATGCCTTCGCCCGAACTTCCCTGCTCTGGTAGCGTCGAGCCTGCTATTGGTAGAATGTGGAGCGAGCCCGAGCTATGTCGCGCTCTCCTTCCAAGGCGTCCAAGTCATCCTACCGATACAACTTGGCCTCCTTTTCTTCGTACATGCGCACTTGCGGTATGTTGTGGATGAGATCGCATGGGAGAACGCCTCCGCATCGTACACCATAAAAAGTGGGTGTATCCGGTGGACAGGTTGGGGGTGATGTGTAGTCCCCATAGTACAGAATTGAGTTCCTCTACCCAATCGCAATCGAATTCCTTCAGGGAGCGAACTAGACAGGGCTTTATGCCACCGATGATGAGTCTGTTGGCTCGCTCGACCTGTTCGTTAGTTTGTGGGTGATATACCGACGTATAGTCGAGCTTGATGCCCATCATAGCGCACTAGTCTTTAAATTCCTGGGCAGTAAAATTGGACCCACTATCCATGATTATGCTATGGGGGACACCATAACGGTGCACCACCCCGTATATGAACTCGACCAGAGGGCCAAATTCGGCTGAAGTAATTGGTTTTTCCTTGATCCATTTAGTGAATTTCTTGACCATGACCAGTAAGTATTTCTTTTTCTTGGATCCTCCTTTATGTGGTCCAACCATGTTGAGCCCACAGACCAGAAATGGCCAGGTGATCAGTATTGTCCGGAGAGCCATGGAGGCATACGACTTTGATTTGCGAAAAGCTGGCATCCAACATAGTGTTGGACTAGGGTGCGTGCGTTCGGGCGAGCCATGGGCCAAAAAGTCCTACTCGGAAGGCTTTGCTTACCAAAGCCCGAGCTGTCACGTGGTGGCCTCCCATGCCAGTGTGTATCTCAGCCAGAAGTTCTTGTCCCTCCTCCTTGGATATGCATCTTTGGAGGACTTCGGTAGTGCTTTTCTTATATAGCTCACCCTGATGGATGTTGTAGGCTTTAGATCGCCGGACTATGCGTCGTGCCTCGGTCTGGTCATTGGTGAGCTCTTGTTGCAGGAGATAGGCAAGGAAGGGCTCGGTCCATGGTGCAATTACGGCCATTACTTCGTGAGCCAAAGGTGTTTCTTCAGAGCTGAACCACCAATGATGTCATCGTCTAGCTCAATTTCCGGAGGGATGATCTGCTCGGGCCCGTTGTCTATCGTGCCATCATCCCCCTCTTGCCACACCATGGATTGCTTAAAGAGTCGTTCCAAGAAGGTGTTTTTGGGGACTGGGTCACGTTTAGCGCCCATGCGGGTGAGGACATCCGCAACTTGATTACTATCTCTAGAGACATGGTGGAATTCTAACCCTTCAAAGCGGGGTGATATCTTAAGGACGACATTCCTGTAGGCCATCATTTTTGGGTCTTTGACTTTGAATTTGCCATTGACCTGGGAGATGGCAAGGTTCGAGTCCCCTCGCACTTCGAGCTGTTGTACGTTGACATTGCCATCTAAAGACCGTGCAATAGGGCCTCGTATTCTCCTGCGTTATTAGAGTCTGTGTAGATGGTCTGTAGGACGTACCGAATGTTGTCACCCGTGGTAGATGTAAGGATCACTCCGACCCCCAGCCCGGCTAACATTTTAGAGCCGTCAAAGTACATTGTCCAGTGTAAATATGTACTATATTCCCTGGGGAGCTCGGCTTCTTTCCATTTGGTTAGGAAATCGGCCAGAACCTGAGATTTAATAGCTCGGCATGGTTTGTACACAATTTCGAAGGGAAGGAGTTGTATTGCCCATTAGGTGATGCGGCCTGTTGTATCCCTATTATTAATGATGTCATTCAAGGGCACCTCGGATGCCACCATAACTGAACACTCTTGAAAGTAGTGTCGGAGTTTGCGGGATGCCATAAAAACTGCATAGGCGATCTTCTGATAGTGTGGATACCGAGATTTGCATGGGGTAAGCACTTCAGATACATAATAGACTGGCTTCTGTACCCGGAACTTGTGGCCATCCACTTCTCATTCGACAACGAGTACCACGCTCACCACTTGGTTTGTGGCCGAGATGTATAATAACATGGGTTCGCCAATGCCGGGTGCAACTAGTATAGGGTTTCCTGGTAGTATTGTGTTTATTTGCTCTAGTGCAGCAGTTGCTTCATTTGTCCACTCGAAGTTTTTGGTCTTTTTGAGCAATCTGTAGAGTGGTAGTACCTTTTCACCAAGGCGGCAGATGAAGCGGCTCAGGGCTGCCACACAACCTGCTAGCGTTTGGACATGTTTAAGCTTCATAGGTATTTCCAGCTGGGACATGGCTTGGGTTTTAGCCTGATTAGCCTCGATCCCTTTGTGAGAAAAAAATAAATCTGAGTAGTTTTCCCATGGGGACCCCTAAGACACATTTGCCCGAGTTCAGCTGTATATCATAGGTTCGCAGGTTGTCGAAGGTCTGGCGGAGGTCGTCCACCAGCTAGCTAATGTGTTTGGTTTTAATGACTATGTCGTCTGCATAAGCTTCAACTGTTTTTCTGTTTTGGCTTTCAAGGCATGTTTGAATCATGCATTGGTATGTGGATCTTGCGTTCTTTAACCCAAAGGGCATCATGTTGAAGCAGAAAGGCCCATAGGGGGTGATGAACGCCGTTGCCGCTTGGTCGGACTCCTTCATCTTGATTTGATGGTATCCAGCGTAGACATCAAGGAAGCATAGAGAGTCGTGTCCAGCGGTGGCATCCATGATCTGGTCTATCTGGGGTAAGGGGAAGAGATCTTTAGGGCATGATTTGTTTAGGTCTATGAAATCGATGCATAGCCGCTAGGATTTATCCTTCTTGAGTACCATAACTAGATTTGCTTACCACTCGGGGTGTTTGATTTCCCGGATGAATCCGGCCTCAAGTAACTTTGCTAATTCCTCCCCATGGCTTGACGTTTGGGTTCGGAAAATCAGCATAGCGCCTGTTTGACTGGCTTAAAGCCCTTTAGTATATTCAGGCTATGCTCCGCTAGTCTTCATGGGATTCCTGGCATGTATGAAGGGTGCCAGGCAAATATATCCCAATTCTCACGCAAGAAAGTTCGTAGTGCTTCATCAACTGTGGGTCCAGCTGCTCTCTGATGGATGCTATTTAATTAGGATCCATTGGATGCACTTGGAATTTAACTATTTCGGTGATGTAGATGTGGACCTTTTACTAAGGACCATGCCGTCCCTGTCTACCGTTGAGTGGAGTGTGGTTATTAGTTCCTCGGCTGCGAGAGCCTCAGATAACTCTTCGAGGGTGAGTGATGTAGTTTTGTTTTCAGCTTGAAGAGCTCTATCGGGGTTGCTTGTGAGTGAGATCACACCACTAGGCCCTGGCATTTTGAGTTTCATGTACCCATAATGTGGTATGGCTTGAAACATGGAAATCGCCTCACGCCCCAATAGGGCGTGGTATCCGCTATGGAAGGGCAAAATGTGGAAGAATAATTCTTTGGACCTATAATTGTTGGGAGTTCCGAATACCACGTCCAGTATGACTCTTCCGGAGCAGCGCGCCTCTCTACCGGGGATAATTCCTCGAAAGGTATAGCTTTGTTCGTTGCGAGATATGTCGAACGGCATTTTATCAAGGGTATACTCGTAATGAGGTTTAGGCCACTTCCCCATCCATAAGCACTTTGGTTAAACTGAATTCGTCTACTATGGGGTCAAGGACTAGTGCGGCGGGTGTTCGAACGGAGCGGGCTCTTGGTTCATCTTCTTCATCGAACGTGATCGGGTGTGTCCGCCTATGAGTTAGCGGATATAACCCGATTGACTTGGCCGAGCTCTCAAAGTGCTCTTTTCCTTTGATTTTTTAGGGAAATGTTTCATAGATCATCAGAACGTCATTGTCACCACATTGGGGTGTTGCTGGTCGTCTACCGGGGGGGGGGTGTGAGTCTAAGGATTATTTCGCCGCTCTTAGCCACTTGCCTGAAGCACGAAGCCTGTGGGTTGGGTTTGTGTTCAGCAGGGCCGAGTATACAGGAGATGGTTTGTCCAGAAGCTCATCGAGGACTGACCTGTGTTCGACGAGGGATATGTTCTTCTTCCCGACGGGCTCATGTTCGGGTGACCATCGTGGGTATGCGCGTTTTGCCTGAGCTTTTTTGAATTGCTCGGCGTGGGTTGAATCCATGCGTGTTTGTTGTGCTTTCAAGGCACTTTCCATGGCGCAATATTTGCATACCAGGTCCAACAATTCGATGTAACTTTGTACACGGCGACAGGTCAGGGCATTCAAAATTGCTTTGTCCCGGCAATTGAACCGAAAGGTCTCTATTATTTCTTGATCGCAGTATTCTGTCATTTTATTTTTGACTGGGAGGAATCTTGCCAGTAATGATGGACTGTTTCTCCAGGCTGCTGTTTGACATACATCAAATCCCATATGTCAAGGTTTCCCGAATTTCTTGGGGAGTATTCGACATGGGGGTGGGTGGGACAAAACTCGATTTTCCGGATAGAGGTGTGTCCGGATTTTGAGTGGTGGTGTTGAGTGCCCCTGAGTTATCCGGTGTGCCGAATGTGGCTTCCGGAGTGACCACATGATGTGGCGCAGACTCTAGGTCGCGCTTCAAACAGAGGTCTGGTTCCGGGCTCTCTTCGGGTGAATGCCGGATTCCGGGCTCGAAGCCTAAGCGAGGTTCTCGCCAACCCGGATGTAGCTTGTTTTCAGTTTCGGCAGTTGTGAGCCTTCGGTTGATTCTTAAACAGTGGCGACAAGGTGTGTGATAGGAGGGATGTAGATGTCCCTGTTGTCGGGCCTTAGTCCGGTCTGGTCATAGACCGAGGGCTGGTTATAAGAGATTCCCATGGCTCGAATCTGATCTAGAAGATCGTTTAATGACGAAATATCTGACGGGTCTATGACCTCCAAATGTTTGAGATCGATTCATAGCACGACTGCCATGGAGACGCCCGAGGTTGAGCCCCCACGGCGCTCGGCCGAATTGATAGAGTCGGGCTTTAGGGACGGGCTCCGTGTTGCATTAGTCCCTAGTGAGTCTACTTTCTCCGATGTCGACACATCGGGATCGGCGAGCTCTAAAGGTATTGAGGTTCTTGACGGAGTGAGATATCCCCGGGGGGGGGGGGCGATGGTGAACTCTAGGCTCTCGAAACTGACCTTCTGGCTGGGGGCAAAGTTTCCCTCCTAGCCGAGGCGGCTGGTCGGATGGCAACGCAGTATGACACTGCCAAACGCGGGATCCTGGCTGAGGACAGTGTCGTCCTTGGTACGGATGGCATTATTGATGAATAGGCGAGCCATTAATCCTTTCGGCGATCTGACAGTAGAACTCTCAATGAAAGCACCAATGTTGGTGTCAAAACTGGCGGATCTCGGGTACACTACTAGGGAAAAGCCTAGCAGTAGCGCGGGTTTTTAGCCTATCAGTAGCGTGGGTAACCGCGCTACTAATACGGCGCTATAGCTAAAGGTTAGCAGTAGTGCTTGTTGATACGCGCTACTGCTATATCTACTTAGTAGTAGCGCGTGCTGCAACAGCCGCTACTGGTAATTACTAGTAGCGTGTTTCACTGCCCGCGCTACTACTATTATTCTGTATTCTATTTCTTTTTTATTTTAGGTCATATTCATACACCTTTATACAAGTTTTCATACATTAGCAATTTAGAGATTGTTTTTACATTATAATGAGTTATTAAATCACTAGGTGAAAGAACCACGGATTAGTTTCAAATGGATGGATCCTAAGTGACCAACTCATGGATTATCATGATAATCCATGACTTGATCACTTAGGATCCATCCACTTGAAACTAATCTGCGGTTCTGTCACCCAATTATATAATAACTCATCATCATCATCATCATCATCATCATATCATTAACAACTTATCATCATAATACATCACTGTCATATAACACCTCATGATCACTATTTTCGTCAATGAGACATCATATAGCAAGTTGGTCACTAGTCATAATCACAACTCCTCCTCCTCATCATCATCAACTCTAACACATTGTACCACATAATAACACATTATACCGGACATACTCCTCTCTAATAGGACCTACTACACTCTCTTAGGTAAAATAGCATATAACAAGATAGGCCCTGACTCTCCATTATGAAAAATGGAGATTATCCTGTCTCCAATTCTTGTGTGTCGCACAATGTTGCTTCCAAGTACCTTCGTACGACTGACCATACATTGTTTCCAATCTTTGGTTGTCATGTCTTCATCGGTTTTAGAAATCTGGTATGAACAACTGTGATGCATAGGATGACCTGGCAGTAAGAAAATAACATCAAAGCGACCTTTCGGAAACATTAGACGAGGCACACAACCCTTCGGGATTTTCTATTGAAAAACATAGTAATAACTTTGTAGTTAGCAATGTAGTTTAGTTTTAGAAGAATTTATGCAAAAGATGCACGGATGTCGTAATAGTAAAAAATCTTACCATGCCATCTCCATGGATGTTACCGTAGTTCAACACATGCACTAGTGGCACGTATTGACCATAATGTGCAGGAGTTTCATTATAGATATTGTAATTCTCAAGATCATTAATAAACGAGATTAGATGATTTTCTCCTAATAAGTTAATTCTGCGTCATCGGTGTAGTAGGTTCTGTCTACTATCTTCCACACATTCTTTGAAGAATGAAAATAAGCTATCAATGGAAATAAGCTGTTAACTATTTTGAAATAAATAATATAAATTACTTAATAACTATGTTTGAGAAACTCACATAGCGGTAGAATTGGAAGCGTATCAACAAGGATCCAAATGTCCATATTGTCTTCCTCGATGTCAGGATCACCAAGATCCATGGTGACAAGCATACCCTCATGGAAATCATATGCCTTGCAAAGTGCTTCCCAATTCGGGCAACCAAAATGGGATACGCTCACAGAATTGTATAGATTTACAATAAAATCAAAACCATGATGGGTCCTTACGTGAACTATCTTTGTTTCCTAATTTTCATGATCTCCAAAATCCATCGTCTCCAAGACATAGCGTCTTGCATGGCATGGGATAAGCTAGTCGAATTGTAAAAGACGAAAAATTACACGTTGAAGAAGAAGTCGAGCTTAATTACAAAAAAACACTTTGCATCATAGCGTACCGTTTCAACATCGAAGGTCTCTTGGAGCTTAATGCTGAAGCGCCGACCTTCTACCAAGTGAGGCTTGCCGCAGAAACTCCGGTTGTCGCCGCACCAGGAGCACTCCGCGAGACTTTCGTCATTTGAGAACATTTCCTATGTTTATAATTCAAAGATTAAACTTCTAAAATTCAATATATGTACTACAAAAACTAAATTAGATCATTATTCAGCACAGGTTGACTATCGGTCCGTCGAGTCTTTTTTTTGAAAACTCTCAGCTCACGTGGTGTATATATTCGACCGTTAGTGATGGTCGCTCCTCCCTTCGTCCCCGAGTGCATTAAACCAAAATGTCTAGCACATGAGAACGAAGGAGAAGCGACCCCCACGAGAACAGTTGGCATTCTTCTTCTCTCATATATGGTGGAGACACTCCCTCATTGATTTTTCGACCGTCGATGATGGTCGTTACTCCTCCTTTCCCTAGTGCATAACAAAGGTCTAGCACAAGGAGAAGAAGGAGAAACGACCCCCATGACAACAGTCGGGATTCTTCCTCTCTCATATATGGTGCAGAATTTCTCCCTCACTCATTTTTTGATTGTCATGTATGGAGCCTCGACAGACTTAAAGTCAACCCAAAATGTTGTTTAATTATCTTTCTAGCACAGGTCATGCCAAAATTCACGGAAAAATCCGGCATGACCTTTGCTAAAAAGGACATATCGGGCGCCTGAAATTTGCCGGAAGAGAAATTAATCAACACTCCGGCAAAACATAGGCCACTTGGAGGTGTTACCTGCAAACATGGCCACTTGGGCAAGCACATATGTTATTTGCATTCAAACTTGATGGTCATTGCATTTCAATGGTTGAAAATATGAGCAAAAACATTTCAAAATATCTTATATGACTCATATTGACATGGAGGTTTGGCTGGTCTCACCTCGAGGTCGGAGGGAGTCCATGACGGGGACGACGGCGGCGACGACATGGAGATTTGGCTGCAAAAACAAAATATAAATAAAAACATTATTATCCTCATCTAAGGACTTAGTGAAACCCTATAAGCTATCAACCAATCAAATGCATACGCCTTGTATAGTGCTCTCCAATTTGAGCATTCAAAATAGGAGTAGTTCTCCAGTTTGAGCATTCAATAAGCAAAACTAAATCATAAAATAAATTAGTATTCATATTAGCATGCATTCAATAAGCAAAACTAAATCATCTCTTGCGTCCATACATCGTCAAATATTATCACTAATACATCTCGAATAGTATCATACATATAACCTTACTAATACAGCTAAAACCCTAGCGAACGACGGGTATCGGCCCGGGCGGTGGACACCCAAAGATAAGGAACCATCATAGGATCATAGCTCCAGTGAGATCCCTGAAGAACCTGCTAGGTATTGGAAAACCTGCCCTCCAATGCAACCATGTAGCGACGGACGTGCTCGGCCTCCTTGCTGACATGGTGACGTGCCACCTCCATGGGGTCCTCAAGCCTCCGCACCATCATTGGCCCACGCGACCACCACCAAAGAAGGTTCGGGTCAATGACGGGCTGGCTCCTCACCAAGTTGCACCCCTCGGAAGGTAGCACATCCCAGTACCAGCCCGGCGGAGCCCAGTCCCGGACATGGCCCCTCTGATCAAGCAGGCCTCCTCCACCGAGTCGACGACAAGGATGCGGGATAGGCATCGTCGACATCGATGCGGGAATAATTTCTTTAACTAAAAAATAACAATAAATGTGACATGTTCAAAATATGACATGTCCACTTCAAAACGAACCAACCTAGAGTTCTGTTAGATACACCTAAAACACCTAAATTCTATTAACTACACCTAATTAAGAACCTACATTTTGAACATGGTTCGAGCATAACTAGGGTTCATACTACATTATTCTAAGATTAAACACCTAAAATACCTAAATTAAATTAACAACATGGGGTGGCTGGTCTCACCTCGAGGTCGGGGATGATGCAGGGGCTCCTTGATTTCTGGAAAAACAAAATATAAACCAAAACATTATTATCGTCATCTTAGGACTTAGTGAACCCCTATGTCTAAAACATCCTAGTTCTAGCCCTACCTTTTACTAAAAATACCTTGTTCTAACCCTAAAAATTGAAAAGACCTATACATTTACTAAAAATACCCTAGTTCTAGCCCTAACATCTGTCCATCCATCCATCTATCTATATATCATCATAAACCCTAGAAAAATGCCCTAGTTTTTTAACTACTATCTACTTCTTGAATCGTAGAAAAATGCCCTAATTTCACATAACTTAGAAAAATTCCTATTCTATTCAAAAGACCTACATTTACTTGTTTTTTCCAATTCTATTAAAACAATCTATATTTACTAAAAAATCTCATATTGCATAATACATTTGTGTACCTAAAAGTTTCTATTACTAAATTCTTTTACTAAAAAAATTATATAACTAAATTGTTATACAAAGAGAGGTGGGAGGATGAGGATGGAGGAGTGAGGGCTTCCGGCGGCTGGGGGAGGGAGGAGAGAGGAGGGCTGTGGGAGGAGGGAGGAGGGAGCAGGGCGGTCGGAGGAGGGAGGAGGGAGGAGGGCTACCGGCAGGAGGAGGGAGGAGAGAGGAGGGCCGCCGGAGGGACGAGAGAGGAGGGCGGCAAGAGGAGGAGGGAGGGAGGGAGGCGGATACCTTGGGGGTGACGACGGGCGACGGTGGCGACGGTGGACGACGGCAGGTGACGGCGGCGACGACACGCGGCGAAGACTGAGCGAGTGAGAGTGTGAGGGGGAGAGTGAGGACGTGTGCGGCAGGGTGTGGATAAGGTGCCCGTAGCAGTAGCGATGGTCTAGGATAAGGTGCCCGAGCTGTGGATTTTGGAACAATGGGGAATAGGGGACTAGGGACACGTCATTTACCCAGGTTCCGGCCCTCTCTAAGAGGTAAAACCATACGTCCTGCTTGATTATATTTCTTGTGTATATGAGGATTACAGAGTCGATCTACCACGAGATCAGATGAACTAACCCTAGGCTACACTACAAAAAAAATACACTTCCATGATGATACGTGTTTGTCACAGTAGGTCGCGTTTTTTGTCATGCATGTACATCCATGACAAATTTATGACAGAATCAAGATAGTCATATCTGTGCTGTTGTAGAAGTGTTCGATGACATTACCAAAATTATCATCATGGAAGTGTCCACTTCCATGACGATAAATCGCGCGTCACAGAAGTGCTTTCGTCAAGGGTGACTGACACGTGGCATCCACCGTAACGGAACACCGTTAAGCTATCGGGTCGGGTTTTGGATCCGATAACCTGTTAACAGTCCTGACCAATGGGGATTTTCCACGTGTAAAATCATCATTGGCTGGAGGAAACACGTCTCGGCTCATTGTTGGGACAGATGTCATCCACTCATTGGACAGAAGGCGCCTATGATACGTCGACACGTGGCACGGCCCAACAGAGGCCCATTCCTGTGAAAAGGCCGGCCCGTTTGACTTGGTCAAAAGGTGACGGGCCGGCCCATGGAAAGCCTGTTAATGGCCTGTTCGCATATAGCCCATTTACAACCCGCTAACCCAAGGCCCGTTATGCCCTATCCGAATTAGGCCCAGTAGCGTCATCTTGGCCATCCAATATGATTCCAGCCCGTTTTCACTTCTGGCCCATGTATGGCCCATGATGTCTTTCGGCCCATATGAGGCCCTATGTAAATCTTGGCCTATTAACGGCCCGTGGTGAAACTGCCCGTGATGAACAGTGTATTACTTTAGACCCATTAACGGCCCGTGGTGAAATTGGCCCGTAATGAACAGTGTATCGCTTTATACCCATTAAGGGCACGTTATTCAGTTGGGCCGTTTACAGCCCATGTTATCTTTCGGCCTTCTCAGAGCCCATTTATTCTTGGGCTTATTTGCAGCATTCGGTTACTTACGGCCCGTTACTGTCATTTTCTGCTTGTGGTCCAAATTCAGCCCGTCGTTACAGTCGGCCCGTTTGTGGTCCGTTGTTCTGTTGGGCCATTTTCATAGCATCACCAAATACGGCCTATTAACGGCCCGTTAGGGTCAGCCAATAAAACGTACGATTTCCATTATAGGCCCGTCTACGGGCCATTAAAGGCCAGTACAAGACCCATAAATGAGTCGGCGGCCCATGGATCCTACGTGACGTAGAAGGCCCATGGATCCTACGAGACGTAGAAGGCCCATGGACACTGCGGGACGTAGAAGGCCCATGGATCCTGCGAGACGTAGAAGGCCCATGGATCCTATGAGACGTAGAAGGCCCAAGAATCCTATGAGACGTAGAAGGCCCATGGTCGGGCGAGTTGGCCCCCGTTTGAATGATATAGCATATTCAGAATTATCCAACTCAATATTATCACCTCTAAAAAGCATACACTATACAACAAAGAGATCAAGGCATAGAAAGGTAGAATAATCCTACACTATACAATAAAGAAATTACAGCCGATTATACCCACTGGGCATTATGGTACGGCACAGGTGATAATAAAGCATACACAAACAGCAAATTACATACACTGGGCAAATACGGCTCATACATCATGGACGCGCATCAACTTAACTCCATTTGAACTATAATCTCTTCAGAAAATAGGATTGGCCGGATTCAGATAGCACAAATTTCAGTCTGCAAAATCTCCAATTCCTTCATGGTTACCTCAGTGTCTTATTTCATTTTTTGACTCCTGCATCTAATACCTGCATGTACAGTCTCAACTTGGTGATTATACGTTGACAATCATGTCATGTTGTCTTGCCACCTCTAGTTGATGCTCGAGAACATCAGCACATTCCAATTCCAATCCATAATCATTCGGTAACGGCCATGCCGCACTGCTCGCAGATTTTTGTGTTCATGTCACTTCATCCTGAAATGTTTCTGTAAGTACACATGACTAGGGCAAAAATATAGTTACAACAGTGAAGCGACCAAGACACTATTTTGTACTACATGGCAAAACAGTACTAACAATAATGTTACATGTCACTTTCACACAAAAAATGTTACACGTCATGAAGCATAAGTAGGTGATATTTTAAAAATTATAAAAAATATAGTCTGTGCAGCCTGCATACAAAAATCCCTCTTAGCTCACCAGAGGAGCATGATGTTGGGGCCCAATCGAAAACACAGACAAGTTACAAATTTACACAGCACGTTGCGTATAAGTAAGCAAGCAGTTGGCCATTCTGTACCTCAATTAAAGTCTTAGGGAGCATAATGAACAGCAGAGGGTTTCATACAAACATACTACAGCAGGCAAAACTATGCAATCATTAGCATAGTATAAACTAGATTGTGAGCCTCATGCAATAATAGTTGGTTAATAGACTTCAAAGCTTCAGGCACACTTCGGCAGAGTAATTAAATGGTAAGGCCTTTAATTATGTCAACTAATAGTGATACAAGTACCGAACATCAGGCATAATTATTTGGGCATCTCATTAAGTGAGGACAAATAAAGCAATTGAAAAGAGAAAATTAACTATGCATGAAACAAACAAGGAATTGAACTGTTGAGTTGCATACAGTGAGTTACCTTAGCAGGTTGAAGAGGCTCATCGCAGCTCCTACTTCTCTTGCAAGGCTCCTTCCTAATATCTTGTACTTGGAAATCCTCAATCTTATCTTCATTGCACCCCGTCTGCAAGGTGACACAAACTAGTTACTCGTCTCCTTGGAAGATAAATATGCATACTTTCCAATCTGTGAACACAAAAGGATGAGATTATAACAAAACAACACCACATAATGAAACATGCCGCATCTCTTGCACTTGCACACAATGAAATGAGTATTTACTATGTCTGCAGTATGTAAAAATTAGGCATACCTTCGAACTGGATCTCCAGGTACTCTTGGAGAGCCTATCGTAGTGTACAGCCAAACCTTTATTCACCTATGAGTTAGACAAGGCCCCACTATAGCAGCCCTTAGTGTTTAAATCGTTGACAAGCTCTGTTAGAGTGTTAGGTCAAGAACAACAAGTAATCAAAGCAAATAGTCCTAGTATGGATGGCTGATGCAAACAAGAAATTGAACAGATGTGTGAGCAAATCTTACATATCAAGAAAAGAAGCAAAGAAGGAGGCTTAAAGACCATCACTTGACTGACCATATTTAAGGGGCATTTAAACATCATGTGCAACGTATGAACTAACATAAACATTGCATATTCCAGATTCTACAATGGAATGCACATGTATTAGGTTATGCCATGTATGATGATGCCTAAATGTACAGATAGCAGGCAGGAGTGATTCATCATTGCACGCACAATTGAATTGCAGGTTAAGGGCTAGTTCGATTCCGCCTTTTCAGGGTATATTGTCAAAATAAGCCATAAAAGATGTAAAGAAGTCATTTTTGAGTTATGGGCTTGGGCTTAACTAATTTCGCTTTGGAGGGGGGTGTTTCGAGTAGAACCTCACTAAAAATTGAAGGGAAGGGGAATAGTGAAATGACTCTGTTGTTTGCCTATATTACACTCAAAATGGAACAGCTGACGCCTGTGTCACACCTGACCCTCAAGTTAAAACAAACACGCAAGCATTCATTGCCATGCCAGCTTGCATTTCCTCTCCCCTTTCCCTCTACCTTGATCCCCTGCCTGCAGCACTAGGGTTCCTCCAGCGAGTCGTTGCCACTGGTCCCATCTGGCCTGGTCCTCGACGATGCTATGTCCAGCTAGGCTACATGGCCGGCGGGTAGGGGAAAATCTCCCTGGCTGCTCCTCCCTCTGGTGCCGCCCCTCATTCTCATGGTCTCCAGCAGCTGCTCCACTGTGGTTCGTCCAATGCACTACTCCAGCGGGCGCTGCACAACTACGGCTGATGCCACACTGCGGCAGAAGGCACCTTGTTCCCCCTCCCCTCCTCCCAGGCCATGGCCTTGAGGTGTTGTTGAAGGATGAGCTCATCCAACAAGGTGAGGATCTCCTCTGATTTTTTGCCAAATTTTCATTCTGATCCACTATACGATGAATTGCTATGAGTTGCTTCTGCTGCTGCTATATGATGCATTGCTATGAGCTGCTCCTGCTGCTGCTATATGATGAATTACTATGAGCTGCTGCTGCTGTATGATGAGTTGCTATGAGCTGCTGCTGCTGCTATATGATGAATTGCTATGAGCTGCTGCTGCTGCTGCTATATGATGAGTTGCTACAAGCTGCTCCTACTACTGCTATATGATGAATTGCTATGAGCTGCTCCTGCTGCTGCTATATGATGAATTGCTATGAGCTTCTACTGGTATATGATGAATTGCAGACTGTTGTTGCTGTATGATGAGTTGCTATGAGTTGTTGTTGCTATATGATGAGTTGCTACAAGCTGCTCCTGCTGCTGCTATATGATGAATTGCTATGAGCTGCTCCTGCTGCTGCTATATGATGAATTGCTATGAGCTGCTGCTAGTATATGATGAATTGCAGTCTGCTGCTGCTGTATGATGAGTTGCTATGAGCTGCTGCTACTGCTATATGATGCTTTCAGGTGGTGCTGCTATATGATAATAACCAGCCACTTGGACCATCAAATTTCAACAAATAATTGTTCTTCATTTAAATGTGGGTCATGCGTTCTTCGTTTAAATTAGGCAATGGGATCTCTATGGAAAACATTGACCAACGTAGATTCTGCCAAGTAGATGGTATATTTGTATTTGCATTTTGAGCAAATAGTGATGGTCTGTTTTCCTATCATATTAATTACTGCACTAGGTTCAATTTTTGATGTTTGCAAGTCAAATTAATTTCCATATGTGCAGCAAAATGAAAAATATATATAACACAATCTAGACTTTCGACTGATCATACCAAAGATAAGCTGAAAACGCAATGAAAAGAACTGGTTGGCGTATTACATGGAGCTTATATTCACAGGTGCTTATTTTCTTAGGATAACTCGTAATAACTGTCCCTAAGAAACTTGGCTAATAGACCTGGCATACAAATAACATGTCACGATGATTGCAATGGAGGAGTGACGTACCATAGCACACTGTATAGGCTCACCGCTGCCTCTCCTTTTTTTGCGATGTTCCATGAAATTGCCACATACATCTTGTACTTTTTCATTATGTAACCCTATCTGCAAGTTGACACGGCTAATTTTAGACATCTCTACATGATACTACATTGCATATCCCTTGCGCATATTTAAACCACCAATTAATGATTGTGTGCGTACCATAAACTAGCCATGACTCTGTATGCTGGACTGGCAGGCACTCTAAGGGAGCCTAATGTAGTGCACTGGAATTCCTACATGCCACCTACGATTTTGTGTAATGTACTGCCCCTGTTCCTAAATATATGTCTTTGTAGAGATTCCAGTATGGACCACGTATAGATGTATATAGATGCATTTTCGAGTGTAGATTCACTCATTTTGCTCCTATAGTGGAATCTCTAGAAAGACTTATATTTAGGAACGGAGGTACGAGGTAGTATCATGTATGACATCTACATATCTAATTTAGCAGCCAGTAGTAGAAATCATAGTCTGCACAAAGGGATTACTGATCGAAAATCCTAGCAAAGCACGCTGGCAGTCACAGAACAATACAAGAGAGAGAGATGCTCTTACAAGATCATAACAATGCCTCAGTCCAGGATCTTGGTTGGCCAAGCTGTTAGATCCAGAAGAAACATCATCCTTGTAGTTTTTGTCAGCTGCATAACAGGTAACAGCGACCGGTTAGTATATTTGAAGTACATCGAGCAGGTCATGCTGGACGGGTTTAAAGGTGACAAGTACCTAGGCCGTGGCGGGTCCTTGGCATCTCTCCAGACGGTGGGAATCAGGTTAGAAACATCAAGAGTGATGACGCTGCGCTGGCTGTCGGGGTCCGGTAAGGAGATCTAGAACCGTCGAGTAGGGTGTTTGTGGATCGGCTCTGGTAGGGTGGACTACGGTGTGGGCGAAGAGGATCTGTGGCGTGGACGAGGGCGTAGGTGAAGCTGCTCCGGTGGTTGGGTTAAGGATGGTGTCGACGACGCGGATCTACGGCCGTGGACGGGGCGTCAGAAATTACTCCGGTGGTTGGGTTAAGGATGGTGTCGACGTTGTGGATCTGCACCCGTGGACGGGGCGTCAGAAGCTGCTCCGGTGGTTGGGTTAAGGGTGGTGTCGACGATGCGGATCTGCGGCCGTGGATGGGGCGTCAGAAGCTGCTCCGATAGGTTGGATGAGGGTGCGAGGAAGCGGATCTGAGGCCGTGGACTTGTGAGTTGGCAAAGCGGCCCCGGTAGGGTTGAGAATGGTATAGGCGAAGCTACTCCGGTAGGGTTGACACTGGTGTCGGCGAAGCGGCTCCGGTAGGGTTGAGGAAGGTGTCGGCGAAGCGCCTCCGGTAGGGTTGAGGAAGGTGTCGGCAAAGAGGATCAGAGGCCGTCGATGGGGGTGTCGGTGGGGTGGCTCCAGGGGGTGTGGACGAAGCGTCTCCGATGGGGAGTACGAATGAGCCGCTGCAGATGCGCGGCGGTTGACGAGAGTACCGGCGAAGCAGATCCGGCGCCGTGGACAAGGCTGACACTGAATGGGTTGTGGTACAGTGGTGGATGAGCAATCTACTTGTTTCTAGGGGAGGTGGGAGGGGTAGATGCGGCCGCAGAAGCAGATCCGGCGAGGTGGACGCCGTTGGCAGTGAATGGGCTATGGTACGCCGGTGGATGAGCAGTCTAGGGTTTCGAGAGGGGAGGGGAGAAAGGGCGATGAAGTACAGACGGCGTGATGTAAGATGCTCTGGTGCTGTGGAGTTAGTCGTTTTTGCGGGAGGAGGGGAGAGGAAATGGGGGTGGCCTGTAGTGGTGGGAACCGGAAGTTACCAAAGCAGCCCCGACCTATCATGTAGATGAGGGCGGTATTGTAACTGTTGGTCTCCGTGCACCAAGGACAAAAGGGGGATTCAGCATGCTAAAGACTAAGGTGGCGGAAATTTTAGAAGGAGGCAGGAGATTTTGCCGCCTGCGGGATCGTTCGTATCCAGTTTCAACTAATTTTGTACCGTGCTAGCGGGAAGGTCATG
This sequence comes from Triticum dicoccoides, assembly GCF_002162155.2. Classification (NCBI taxonomy): domain Eukaryota; kingdom Viridiplantae; phylum Streptophyta; class Magnoliopsida; order Poales; family Poaceae; genus Triticum; species Triticum dicoccoides. Next base: position 63,187,427 of record NC_041393.1, read on the forward strand.
CTAGACTGTTTACACGGGGCACGCGTCAGCAGTTAATAACTGGTGTGAAGTCCACCCCAGAAAAAAGACAATAACTCGGGATGATGCGCCGATAACTTGGACGTTCACACGGGCGCGGCCAATCGTACGGGTGTAGTGGCGCGTTCACAAAAAAAGGGATCAAACGCTCAACCTATGTATTTCTCGTGTAAATAGATAATTTAATGCCATTGGTTATTTACTTTAAACATAATGCATTGACATGTTAGTGTAGAGGCACACAAAAAGAAATGGATATTGTAGTTAGCTACTTAAAAGTGTTACCTCATATGATTACATAGCCTCCATTTCATAAATTGCGTAACCGTTGAATTCATATATGAATATTACATATATATTACTTCAAAATAGAAACTTAAATCATCCAAGACTAATGAATTTGAATGCAAGAGTAACAATGGTGCATGTGCATGATAGCTACATTGGTTGTTTGAAGAAACATCACTGTAACTTTGGCATGCACAACTGAAAAAGGTTTATTTAAATAGAAAAAAAATGTGATATGTGAGTGTCCAATCTTTATAGAGTTGAATCGATATTGTACCTTTGGCCACGATACGAAGTAGATATTGACTTATGTTCAAGCGATGAACGTCCACGGTCGCTAGATAGTGATACGTGAATGAATTGTGCAATATCTCTCTAATTCGCATACATATCTCATTTCCACGTGGGCATAGGAATCACACTCGCGCACTTCGTGTATTTCTCTCCCTCCGTCAGGGTTAAATTTGTCTTTCTACCCCGTCCTACAAGTCTCTCACACAGAAACACACACGCTCTCTATGTCTAACACGCCCACCCCTTTAATTCTGCCCACCCACAGCCACTAATGTCTCAAAGTATAATAATGTATGTCACACCTATGCTATCTACCTATCCCTTAATATAGCTAGATATGTGTCACACAAACTCCTTCTCCCTACTAGTAAGATGCCCATGTGCATTGCACGGAACATCAAGATGCATTTGTATGAGAAGTTTATCTTGTGGGGGAAAAGGATGAACGAGGGAATGCCTTATTTGCAAATGCGGAGAGGGGTGTGGGTATCTTTTTGCAAAATTTCCATATTTTCCTTCATGTCCGTCGGATATAAATCGGATGGCCTATATTGCAGGATGGCAGGAACACCATCATCACCAACTCTGTTTTTTTATAAGAGTAGAGATATGTGAGTGTCACTGCCCCCTCCCCCCCCCACACACACACACACTTCCCAACACCGAAGGAGTAGGGTGACACCTCGATCTTGATACTAATCTATCGACTGGCTTCTCTCTCAAACATACACACACACACACACTACCCAGCACCGAAGGAGTAGGGCGACACCTCGATCTTGATACTAATCTATCAACTGGATTCTCTCTCAAACATACACACACACACACTACCCGGCACTGAAGGAGTAGGGTGGCACATCGATCTTGATAATAATCTATCGACTCCTCTTTCAAACACACACACACACACTTGCTAGTTGTGCCTCTGTGCCTACCGCGCACACTCTCGATACGTCTTTCTCTCCCTCCCCCCCCCCACAATAATGACAGCAGAAGGGTGACAACTCAATCTGATCATAATCTGTCAATTGGTTTCTCTCTCAAACATTGTGTCTCGGTGCCTCGCTCGGTAGCCCCCTCGATATGTAGACTTCTCGCGTGCGCACAACTGTAGTGACGATGACGCTGAACCCAGTGTGCCTTGTTTTTACCGGCCTCATGTGATAGTTTTCACCCTATTTTCTGTTAATTAACAAGGCAACCTTTTCTTTGTTACTACTCCCTCCGTTCCAAAATAGATGACTCAACTTTGTACTAACTTTAGTATAAAGTTGGGTCATCTATTTTGGAACGGAGGGAGTACTAGTGAATCTGAAATCATTCGGGGCAGACATAAAACATATCACTTCAACCCAATTATCGCAACAACTACTTTAAAAGAAATTAGCTAGCTGCCCGTGCGTTGCACGGAACATCAAGATGCATTTGTATGAATAGTTTATCTTGTGAGATAAAAGGCTGAACAAGGGAAGGCCTTATTTGCGAACGTGGAGAGACGTATGGGTATATTTCTGCAAAATTGCCATAGTTTCTTTCCTATCCGTTAGATATAAATCCGACGGCCTATATTGCAGGATGGCACCCACACCATCATCACCAACTCTGTTTTCTACTCCCTCCGTCCGAAAATACTTGTCATCAAAATGGATAAAAATGGATGTATCTAAAACTAAAATACGTCTAGATACATTTCCTTTTATCCATCTTGATGGCAAGTATTTCCGGACGGAGGGAGTATTTGTCTTTTTAGAGATTTCAACTAGTGACTATGACCGGACCTTACCAACATACTCAAAAAAGTAGTCCATAATTTTGATGTTACCCTATTTTCTTGGCGGTGCAATGCCATCTGGATACCTCATAAATAAATCAAGGACAAATCTGACCCCTTCTGAAAAGACATACGTAGCAAAATGAGTGAATCTACACTCTAAAATATGTCTACATACACATCCGTATGTGGTAGTCCATTTGAAATCTGAAAAAGACAAATATTTAGGAACGAATGGAGTATATATAAGAGTAGACATGGAGATATATCTCCAGCATGGTCTACAACAAAAATGTGCTGGGCTGGTTAGCGCCGGATGCTCGCAACGCGATGACATGAGTTCGAGTTTTGTCTTTTAACTTTAGATTTGTATATTATATATTACTCTACTTATTTAATATATACTTCTTTCGCTACTCTACTGACAGTGGAACCCACAGAGTACTTAGGATATTAAGGATGGACTTGTTTCTTTTTAACTTTCTGTACGAAGCTGTAGCCACCCTGCAAGTCACGTGTACACTGTACGTGCAATTAACTTTTTATAGAGGGACAATCATACAGGCAATTAACTCAAATGGATTGGATGTCACTCTATTATTTCCAGCATAAAGAGCATCTCCAACGGCAGCCGGTAAATTTCCTCCCGCTTCCTTCCGTGGAGGACGACATCAAACTCCAGCGGCATACATTTTTACAACTCTAACCAACCAGATGAAATTCATGCAAACACAGACTGATTTCATATAAGCATGAAGGATTTCGTATAAAAAAGCCGGATCTTCATATAAACATGATGGATTTCATTACATCTACATGAACTAAGAGGTGCCAATCCGGCTCTCTTGTATAATTAATACTCCCTCCGTCCGAAAATACTTGTCCTAGAAATGGATATATCTAGACTTATTTATGTTCTAAATGGCTGCCCACGGATCCCTTTGTCTTCCTCATGTCCGTCAGACACTTGCGGGGTCGACGAAGGTCCTCGGAAGAGACGAAGCAGCAAAGAAACCACCTGAATCCGCGGTCGTCGCCTCGGCGGTGGCCTTCATGGGTCCCAAGTGGTGGTGGCCTCCCGTGTTCTACTTCTCCTCGATGATGGCGGAGGACAGGGAGAAGCTGGCCACTGACTGGTCGCTCTCCATGCACCTGGCTTCTGTCTCTGCATGCATGGCGCTGCCGCAAGCACGGGAGGCGCGCCCACAGACACGGGAGGTGCGGCCACCGCAGACACTGGTGGCGCGGTACGACGCGGCAGCGATGGCGCCCGTATCAGCATGCTCGCCGCCGTGTCGGCGTGGAGGAACTCGCCACTCCTCATCGAGCTGAACTGGAGCGGCGAGTTGCTGAACCACGCGCCTGCTTGGGGCGGCAACTGGCTCCGTCGGGCCAAGCGAGGTTGGTGAAGCACCGAGCGGCCTCGCCCGTATCTGGAGGGCTCGGCAGGCCACCCAACGAGGTAATATGCCGAAGAACGGCTCATCGGAAGCCATCGGAAGGGTGGAGAAAATGGTGAAGGAGGAGATCGGGGAGCGACGAAGGGGTGCGATTCTTGCCCGCTGTCTGTCTGGCCTCGTGTAAATAGAGGGCGGACGGTAGGAGCTTGGCCGACGTCTGGCCTCGTTTAAACTGAGGGCGGACGGGAGGAGCTCGGCCGGTGTTGCGTTTAATTCCGGCCCGCTCATGAACGAATGTGTGGCCGGAGTAGGATTCTCGGTTTTCATGCGGGTTTAACGGAGGGGTTTAATGGAGGTGCCGGGTGTGCAGCGGGCGGCGCAGTACTATTCGATTTGACAACATTAATGAGCCGTCAAATCACAAAGGCCCTCGCCTCTCGTGAAACCGACCGAGCTAGACTGCCCCGCCCTCTAGCCTTTTAAAAATGTATATACTCCACTTTTGTACAGTAGTAGTATCGATGGATTGCGCCATGGAGCAAAACTTGAAATTAAAAAAAGGTGGTACATATGGAGAGCGCTCGTGAACTATGTGTCATACATGGCAATAAATAAAGTACTACATGATACTTATATGATACATGGCACAGGAGTACTAAGTATTATTAATAGTTTTGCTAGAACTCATCTAGATGAGATATAATTTGGTCTCATTCATCTTTTATAGCCATTGGATGTGATGCTATAAGATGCGTGTGTGCTGACGTGGGTTGTATTTGTTCTTGTGCAACGAACTGACCACTGCATGTCATGTTTGATAGTCTCAAGTCATTAAAAGCATACAAGCCCCACATCTCTTCTTGGTTGATTCCTCTATTTATGTCAAAAAATAAGAAACAACGTGAGATGACTTATAATACTCACCTAGATGGAGGGAGTATTCGATTTGACAACGGGCGGCGCAGTTCCCGATACGGCTTTAATGCAGACAAGGGAGGGAGTAGCGGTTCCCGATATGTTGAATGGCCAATGCATCCTCCTTCAATTAATGCATGAGGGAAGTAATGGGAGGAGGTCCGGGAAAAGAGGCTGCACCATGTGAATGTAACACAGTTTGCCCTCATTGCCCTCATATAAAGGCGCCCCTCCTCCATTCCAATGCATCTACTTAATCGTACGCACCTGAGAACTTTCCTAAGCACCTACACTAAGCGCAAAAGAGCTCGCTCCAGACCCATGGCGGCGATGCGCGTGAGCAGCCAGCGGCTGCGCCAGATGGTCCACGATGCCGCGTGCGGCATGGCGCCGAGGATCGTCTCCAAACGGTGTTGGAGACCGGCTGGTGGATGGCCGCCGTCGACGCCAACTACGACTCTCAGTTGGACCAGATGATTGTTGCCACCAGCAACAAGTTCACCGTCCTCAAGAAGCTCGCGGATGACATCGCCGTACTCCTCCAGCCCGTGCGCCCGGGCTCCTCATTGCCTGCCACCCTAATCGGCCTCCATGGACGAAACCTCTCTCAAGCATTGGTGGCCCTACGACAGCCCGCCGACGCCACGAAGAATGTCCACCTGGAGGTCGCGCTCGCCGTGAGGTGCCTCGCCCTGCAAGAATTCATCGACCTACATATCCACGCGTACGAGCAAATCGTGTACATAGGTATCTACAAGGCCAGTGAGGACGCTACGATGTTGGCCTTCCTCAACCGGCTAGAAGCCCTGGATGCCTTTATTGAGAAGCACCTCGACCTTGCCACAAAAGCCGCCGCTCCTTAGCCGCCGGACGGTGGCCCAGCGCACTAAGTTGAGGAGGAGGAGGTCGTACGTTCATGGATCCATCTTTCTTCTTACCTCCTGTAACCACCACTGCGATCGCATCATCGTGGCCTTAATTCTTATTGTGCTGTTGCATTCTCGTTCCAGTCAATACCGACATGTGCGATCCCTTTGCTTAATTATATGCATCACTATAACTAGTACTCCATCCATCAATTTATAAGTTGTGCTTACCTTTTCCATCAACTTCGTGCAACGCGCGGGCATCTTGCTAGAAACACTAGAATATGTCTATATAATCCGTATGTGATAGTCCATTTTAAATCTCAAAAAAGACAAATATTTAGGTACGGAGGGAGTAATATATTAGGAGTATATCAAAACAATAGTGATTTATTTCAAGTTTGTGAACAAATACTACTATTCTACTACTTTGGATCTGTCGCAACGCACGGGCACATTGCTAGTAAAAGGAAAAGGCCTGCCACGTTCGCGTCGCACCCCACACGCCCGGGAATCGGGAGTACAACACGGCCCGTCCAGCACGACACATAGCTTAGGGAAGGCGTGTTGCCTAGTAGTGGAGGAGCTTGAAGCAAAATGTTGGGCGTGCCAGTCTAGCCAGGTTATAGAAATGACCCTTGCATTGACGTTCCATGCCTCAAAACTGGATGTACAACTACGAAAATCCTGCTAGGTTGGGCGGGCCAGGGCACGTGTTGGCCCTCACGTAGCTCCGCCCATGTGCCTAGCATTTTCAATTTCATGTGGGACCGCCCGTTGAGCAAACCGACACCCCGCCAGCCGCCGGGTTGGAAAACAGAAACAAGGGGAAGATCTAGCTATAGCACGGAGGCCAAGAAATTTTGTGTCAGACGGGGCTCATTGATAGAGTAGGAGCATTCTGTATTAGTACCACTCCTACCAAGTTTGTACTCCTAATACTATTATATTACTAGTACTACCACTATACAGCTAGTAGATACGTGCACGGCACAACATTGTAGGAACAAAAAACGGGAAGATCTTGTTTTGGGTGATTTATCTTTTTTTCAATCAACGTAGTATGAATAATATGATGTGGGGGGGCACCCATGAAGCTTATGTGGCTTGGTTGCATGGCTACGGAAGGTTAGAGAAAAATAAATAGATAATGTGTTTAGAGTGCACTCCACTAAATAGATATACTTTGGATCCATTGCAACGGACCGACACATCTATGTCTATACCCCCTATATAGTGTGTGAAAAACTTTGAAAGTTGGTCGTTGGATGAAGCCAATCCGACGGTACAAAGATGGGAAATCCGAGCACTACTGGCCATTGGATATCATCCACCAGATTTTGCCACATGTATAATCTAGAAGACTCCATGGTTGAACTTAATTCATGACTAACTTTGCCACAACTAAGCTCAGGCAAAGTTATTAATAAGTTCTTCAAAATGAGAGCCACAAGTTGGCAAGCCTAAGGGAATCTTGCCACATTTTTTGTGTGTATGTCATGTGGGGCCAGTGTGGCTTGCCTAAGGTGTGGCTTGAACCAAACACTCACCTAAGTTAATCAAACTTGCCTAACCTTACATTCCACCAAATTTTGCCACAAGTTGGCAAGCCTAAGGGAATCTTGCCACATTTTTTGTGTGTATGTCATGTGGGGCCAGTGTGGCTTGCCTAAGGTGTTGCTTGAACCAAACACTCACCTAAGTTAATCAAACTTGCCTAACCTTACATTCCACCAAATTTTGCCACATGTTAGAATCCAGAAAACTCCACATGTAGAAGCATAATGCACAAACCACCAGAATCTCATGCGTGTAATGCACGTGTACCTTCCTACTAGTACTAGTAGTAGTAAGAAACAAATTCCAGTTTTGGCACGAGCTCGTACTGCGGGAGCACCACAAGGCTTGCCGCAGGAGTTACATTTTCCTCTCGGGGCCCACGGGACCGAACTTCAGTGGCTTAGTGCCCGGCCTATGAGTCAATGACATGTGGGCCTTACATGTGGCTGGCCCACATGTCAATCTCATGGTGGTGGCATGGTTCGCGCCTCACTCGTTCGAGATGAACCAGCCGGTGGTGGCGTGGCCATGGCGAGGGTACCACAGCTGGGCGTCGGGGCGTTACGAGGCGTAGATGGCCACACCGGCGGGTACTACCTGTAGTACATAAGTACTCCAGCTGAGGATTGATGCCCGAGACGAAATGTGTCACAGCCGTTGGATGAAAATTCGATGGTGCGGGAGTACGGATCGGAGCACAACAGCGGAGCAGGCAAACCGCGTCCAATCGGGTGTGTTTGTGGTAGAAAGGTGATGGTCGCCACAGTTCAGCTGGCCCGCATGTCATGCACACAAAGGCAGAGGAGCGGTGGGGCCAAGAGGGATGAGGGGAACGAACAATCCTACCATTCTGTCACTGACATGTGGGGCCCATAAGCGTGGGTCCCACCTGTCAGCGAAGGAAAGGCAGGGCAAGCCAGTGATAGCCACGTCAGAGGATCCATGTCCACGTCGGGAGACGTCGTGCCGTGGGTTGGAGCGGCATCGTGGGAATCGCGTGTTGGTGTGGCAGTGGTAGAAACAAGAAACGTGATGGTCGCCGTGGTTCAACTTCCATGGACAAGCTGTCGTGTCTGCTGACACATGTATATCAAAACTAGAGTATTTATATTTCAAGCACGTGAACAAGTATTATTCTACTAGTTTCGATCCATTGCAACGCATGGGCCATCACATTGGTAGTCGTAGTATCCATCTCTATCTCTAGAGGCCTTCCCTCGTTCATCCTTTTCTCTCACGAGATAAACTACTCATACAAATGCATCTTGATGTTCCGTGGAACGCATGAGGATGTTTCCTTGGGGGTCTCTCCAGCGCGGCGTGGCCGTAGTTGCAAGATGATGCCCCTTGAGATGCCGACGTCGAGGGGCACTCGGATTTCCTTTGATGAGCAGGTAAGATGAGTTTGATCACGTAGTAAATGCATTCTAAAGACTACTTCCGTGTCCATTTCCTAATTCTCCCCCTGCCCACTATTTCACAGGCTAGGCTCGGTGCGAGTGGAGATTGGCTTGCATATGTACGGGAGGGTACCAACATCAATTTGCACAACATTTACAACGGTGACACCGTTCCCATAGAACCTTTGTCCAACATTGGGATCAGCCATGCAATGGGCCACCGCATGAATTGGTACGATGGAACCACGGTGAGATTGAATAAAAGATAGCACGAACCTTGCACATGGCGGTCAAAGGCGGACCATGCTGTCTGCGGCCGATTTGTTGTCGTACGAGTAGGAAGACGATGTGCTCCTTTCTAACCGCATCTTCGCGGTGACAAACCAGGGGACTTATTTTGTATGGGACACATCCTACGATATACTCCCTCTCTCCCAGTTTATTTCTTTTGAATCTTTTCGTTTTATAAGTTTCAAATTCAAATTTAGAGCTCCCCATCACATGTTGAGATTGCAATGTCCATTAAATCGTTGTGTGCATGTATAGTAAAGAAACAAATCTCGAGTTTGGCATGAGTTCGTGCTGCGGGAGCACCACAAGCCCTGGCGCAGGAGTTACATTTCCCTCTCAGGGCCGTCGGGACTGAGCTTCAGCGCCTTACTACACCTACCTTTGAGTCAATAACATGTGGACCCGATAGGTGACTGGTCCACATGTAATGCTCCCGAAGGCAGAGGGGCAGTGGGGCCAAGAGGGGTGAGCTGCAGGTCGGGGGACGTGTGGTTTCGTGGATTCGAGCGGCGTCGTGGGTATCACGGGTGGCTGTGGTAGAAACTTGATGCTCGCCACATTTTAGGTGGCCCACATGTCGTGCACACAAAGGCAGAGGGGCGGTGCGGCCGAGAGGGGTGAGGCGCACGTCGGGGGGCGTGGTGTCGTGGGTTGGAGAGGCGTCGTGGGAATCATGAGATGAAACGGGATGGTCGCCGTAGTTGAACTTCCATGGACAAGTTGTCATGTCTTCGGACACATGCACTGTATACCGATCACTAGAAGGAGTAGCACAGAAAGCTATATATGCGGATAAATAGTTCCTTATAGTCAAGCGAACCGATGCTACTACTTTGTTCCAAAGACATGCGCACCATCAAAATAGTCCATCTATATCAATATACACCGAGAGGGAATAATTTTTTTACAAGAGAGGAAATAGTTCATCCATCCATAATGCCCTCCTGCTGGTGCAGCGTTTTCTTATTCTTCTTGTTGTTGTTGTTGTTGTTGTTGTTCTCATTCTCTGTGGGAGACGGCTTCGCAACAAGCTCTTTGGACCTTGCAGCTATCTCGAAACTCACATGGGCATCGAGGGCAGCATATTTTATTCGCTCGTACGTCAAGGGATAATTCTCCCATCCAGACGACCTTAATGCCACCGTCTCGTCACCCTTCTGAAGATTTGTACCGAGCACAAACTTTGCTACGTCGAATAGGGATGGTGTCTGTTTAGCACAATCTTCTACGGGAATTTTGATTCTGGTTTGTAGGTCAGCGATGCTTTTCAAATCAAGGTTGTACGGCTCCAGCTTCTGTTTGTCCCCTTCGATGGCTGCCTCATAGAAGTATATGTCCTCCCGAGCCAAGAAATTGTGAAGCTCACCTGGTATGGAGGGCGAGTGTATGATGTGGTACACCAAAACATCATCTTCGAGGCAGAGCTGAAGGACGGCGGCGCGCTGGATCTTCCCAGGGGCACGCTCCGTGTACTCTGTGTCGAGACCGATGACCCTCGTCTCTACCTTTTCGAGGGAGTTGGATACATTGTTGATCCACTGCTGAACAACCCTTGGGTTGACGGTGATGGTGGCAACTATGCACATCGAGCTTCGACGAGGACATGTTGGACACTAAAAACCTGCATCTCGATCTCTTTCGCCATTTGGAACCACTGGAACGGAGGGCTATGGTTTGGAGAATTAGGATTAGATGGCTAGTCTAACTTAAGTAGTAGATGATTATTTAAAGAGGTTAAAACAATGTGAACACAGTGGGGTTTGGATGCAAATGAAGACGAAGGAGAGGTGAAGAAGCCGAGGCGAATCGGTTCCCGATGGAGAAGTAAATGGGAGAAGTGGCGCGCAGGCAGTTGATTAGACGGCTAGGTAGACTAAACGAAAAGGCTATGTGGGTAGACTGAGGAGTCGTACCTGTTCATGTACGTGCCCATCCTTCCTGATAGGTGGGACCTATGCAAACAGATAAAAAAATGTGTCTTAGCTTTTTTTTTGAGCCCGTGAGCGGGAGACACAACATTCTCTGGTTAAGGAATACTCCCTCCGTTTAGGTGAGTATAAGTCACCTTATGAAAATTATGTTTTCCCAAAACCTTTAGGCATGGAGCATTAACTTCCTGCTCGATCCCCTCCCAGCCTCGTTAGCCAACGTTCTCTTCCTCTGCTGCCGCGTTCTACCTTTCCATTTTTCCTCTTCTCAAGTGTGGAACGATCTGCATGCCGTCCTTGATGCACCAGAACGACCATTGCATGCATCGCGGCAGGGCGTTGATTGGGCATGCACGAGAACTTGGTTCTGCTCGCAATATGTATGATACCTGAACGATGAAGTGAATAGGCATGCTAGCACGGGAGACCTATTTCCGTTATACAATACCGAAGTACTCATGTTCCTACTACTACTAGTAGTAGTAGTAGTAGTAGTACAACTGTGGTACACTTGATGGTCAAAATACTATTCATTCGGTCCTCACAGTGAAGTGACAACACCCTGCGCCTGACACTAGTCCAGGCGAGGCAGCGTGTTCGGTTAACCAAAGTCAGCCTCACCCTGTGCACTGTGCAGTCTGTCACCGCCGCTGTACAGCACATTGGCGCCTTGCCTCGTCTCCCTCTCCGCTCCCATAGCACCACTCCATCTCCATCTCCTTCTCCGTCTCTGTCTCCGTCTCCATCTCACTGTGCCCCCGTGTACCGTCGCCTCACTCGCCTCCCCCAGTACCACTATTCCCTCGCTAGCCGCTCCAGCACCGACATCCTTCTCCCCCCAAAATCAAGCCCCCTTCCAAACTCCACCATGGCCGAACGCGAACCGCGCAGCATCCATATGAGCCGCGATTGGAGCAATCTCCCCAGCGACATCCTCGACCTCTGTTGTTCGTGTATGGATATGTTGACCGCCCTGCAGCTGGCTGCATGCTCGAGGGACATGCACACGGCCATCGTCGAAGCGAGGCCTAAGCTTTTCAAGACACCCTGCTTGCTGCTATCTGGTCTTGCGAGATTGGCTCACCCTGATACCGAGGCATGCATGATGCCCCTCGACTTCAATCCGATCTCCATTAGCCGAAACTTCTTTGCAGGTATGTAGTGTGTCGCCGTACATCATTTCCCTCGACATCGATCCGATCACCATCGCCCGAAACTTCTTGGCAGGTATGTACTGGGTCGGCATGAACTCCCACTGGATGGCTGCCTTTAGAGAAGACGGTAAAAAGTTGGTGCTCGTGAACTTCCAGACCTCCCATGAGATTATCCTTCCTCCGTTGGATTATATAGAGTATTACCATCGCGGTCCAAGTCATCTATATTACTATGTCAGTTGGACGGACCTTGTTTTGCAGAAGATTGTAATCTGCCAAGTACCCACACGACATGCGAATTACGCAGACTTCAAGCTAATTGCCTTGTTCGACCATGGACTCGCCTATCTTTACGCCGGTGCCTTTTTTAGCTGGAGACAACTCGGCTCGCAATGGATCATCGTCAAAGCTGATACACACTTCTGTGATGCTATTGAACACAATGGCATCATCTAAGCGATTGACAAAGCAAATAGCACCACGTATTGCTGGATGGCGCGTGTAAGTTGTTTCCGTCTCATGTTAATGATGACGCCATGACACTGTTTGAACCTTTTTTGATGATTGGCATATCCCTGTTTGAGCAGAATTTGAGTAGAACTATGGCAATATATTAGAGACGCCGTAAATCAGCTATATTTGGAATGAGTTAATTCATGCGATTGTGACCATGTCATTACAACCAATTTGTACCCTGAATAATCAAACGGTTAGGAATATATGGATATTACCCTTATTTTACAGTAATCTATATACTACTACTAAATATGAGTGTGTATCAATGGCCATGTTAGTTTCCTCATTTTCATGATGTAGAAACATGCACCACACTGTTGGTTTCATCTAACCATACATTAGGGAAGTAAATGTGCATATGGAGAACTCTATATTTGGAAGTAGTGAAATCCTGCAATGCTTACCATGTGTACATACCTATATTCACCCTTCAGCAATCAATGACTAGAATAATATCCTCACAAAAATTTTGCCCACAGAACACGAGTATATAACAATGCATGGTATGTTAGTTACCTTGAAGAATTTGTTTGTGAGGACAGAACATGATTACATAACATGCATGACATGGTAGTTTCCTGTGAAGAATCGATTGCGAGATAACATGAGTATAACCATGCATGGCACTTCTATATTTTCGAACCCAGTATACATTTCCCTGTACTTTCCTCCCAGATCCAACAGGGACATATCAATGCTGTTTCTTGCATTATCCTACTCATACTCTGAACAATGCTGATCTTACATTAACAATGCATGTCCTTTTTGATATGATGCAGTGTCCCTACAGTTACTGCCCTTTGTAATTACGCCACCTTTGCCAAAAACAGGGAAGCACAACTGGTTCCTCGCTCGATCAGACGATGGCAAAAGACTGATGATCATTCGGACACATGAGCCGGAAAAGTTATATTGCAAAAACCCCATTGTATACAAGCACCGTGTAATACGTGAGTATCCGGACAGTGGTTGTTACGTCTATGAGCAGGATACCAACTTGTTGGGGCCTTTAGGATTTTTTAGTTGGAGGCAGGTAAACAGCCTTGGTTCACACTCTCTGTTTCTCGGAATCAATTATCCGATTAACCAGGAGATCACCGTTGGCAAGGACCTTGATGGCAGAGAGGCTCTGTTTGCTATGGAAAACTGTGTCTACATGGCAAGCCCTAGGAGTTCGGGAGCATACTCCCCTGATTGTCAACGATACAGCCTGCAGCCAAAAGAAGGTGAGAATGACAAAGGCATCCGGATTAACTTTGATCCTTGGATGTCTCAATTACGACAGGCAGTGATGTGGTTCAAGCCTTCAGGTTGATTGGTAATTGGGCTGTTGCATCGAAAGGGTGGAGTACTGGTGTCTCCGGATCACTGGTCGCTGAAGCAGGGCTGCAAATTATGATGGTGTTGGATCATCTCTTCGAATGACTTTGTTGTCTTTACTGCTGGTTCTGGATGGGTAGTTCTTTCTTTTGTTATGCATATTCCTTGTCATTTGGTCATCCTCGTCTACGTCACTCTTTCTATGTAATAGTTGCTTGTGTTTAGAATGTCATTCTGGTCTGGATCACGAGAGTCTGAGAGCTGCAGATTGGTACGTTTTGGTGGTGTAGCAAGACTTCTTATGAACTATCATGTCTTATTGTTTATGTCAGTAGTAGTCACTAGTCAGTGTTTGAATGTTGTATATATCGTTGTTTCGAACTATTTATTGTCTCGAACTACTGGTGGGCTAAATGAGGGCATCACCATTCTCCAGTGTTCAGAGTATATCTCCTTTTTTCAAGTTATATAATTTGAGCTCACTGTCTTTTCGATGATGTACACTTGTTTGGGCCAGTGAGGTGTCGTTGAATATGGGCCGAGTAGTAACGCAATGCCAAGCGGGCCAATTATGACTCTCGGGACGGGCTTCAAAAGATCCTGAAAAAAAAGGCCGGGCTCTCCAAAAAAGAAAGAATAAGGACTCTTAGGCCGACATGTGGGCGCCACCGGTGTTTTCGTGCGCTTGCGTGCCGAGAGCATAATGGCGCGTGCTCGAAATTCATGCTACCTTTTCATCCCCAGTCTCCCGCCCCTCCCCCACCTCTAGAATCTCGATTCCTACTCCAGTTCCCCAAATCCCCCTCCTGTACTCCCTGTACTCAAGCGCACTATCATGTCGCCGGTCAACGCGGATCTCCGAGCCGGAGATCCTGAGGTCCGTCCTGCCTTCGGTCGCTGCGTGCTATCGCTTAACAGTGGCATGGCGGCGCTTGACGACCAGTTTGCCGGCAAAGTGCTGATGGTAACCATCAACGGCGACCGGCCTCCCGTCTCGCCGGACGACCTTGTCAAAGCTCTTGGCATTGCGCACGGCATCCAAGTAAGTGACTTTCTCGTCGAAGTCTGTCCGCCACCGGCTGATTTCTTCGTCAGGTTCCGAACAACTTTCGACTGCAGCCGTGTGTTCAAATCTTCCCGGTGTTTGTTGTGCGATGGCGCGCTGGTGAGCTTTGATCGGTGGCACCCAGGATGGGGCTCGGTGCCCTCTGAGCTTGAGTTTTTAACAAAGCTTACCTTCCACGGCATGCCTTGACGTGCTTGGAACAACGAGTCCATGAACGAGCTTATCAACGACCTTGGAGGTGAGCTCGTAAGTATGTTTGTTCCTCCAGACAGCTGGGCTCTGACGGCTATGGCATGGATGAAGAAGAGGTCCACCATACCGAAGGTGATTGGTGTTGAGATACCGGTGCAGGAACCGGGGTTGTACTATTCATCATCACCAAGGCCGCCGCGGACCATGTTAGGGATGTACCTGTATCGAGTGTTTGTGCATGTCGAAGAAGTGGTCAATCCATCAATCGAAGTCCTGCCGCCCCCGCTGGTGCCAGGGTCCGTCGACGACGTTCATTAGAGGAGTCAACGTCAGACTTTCCCCGTGTTGCTCGGAACGATGGATGGCACAGGGCCTACTCCATCGCGCGGCGGAGGCCACTGCTTCTTTGGGAGAAGAGGCAGGGCTGGCTTCCTGGATGTGCTCTAATTTGAGGTAACAACTGAATCTTGTCAGATAGTACTAGTTAAATCCGAGCTATGGGTCTGAAGCACTAATATGCCAGTACATTTGATTGTGACCTGTTCTAATTTTGTACCTGAACTTTTTTTAGAAAGGGTTGTACGTCAACTTAATGTGCTAGCAAACTTATTGTTTTGTCTGTCTGTTTTCTTTGCACAACATTCAACATATTTCCCCGTCATTTATAAAGACGATGAACCGTTATGTACGACTTCGTTGGTTTCAACATAGCCCTTCCCGTAGCGATCCACTGCTTCCATCCTGATTGTGCCGCCTGCGTGAAATTTTTGTATGCAAGTTCAGTGTGCTATGATGTTCTATATGATTGTGTCAACTATATAAGTTTTTACTGAGCATCAGCAATGCATATGGCTGAAAGATGTATTTACGAGCATCGACCGATGGGTCTCTCTCTCTATCTCTCTCTCACACACACACACGCGCGCGCGCGCACCCGCACAATTGGGACCCGTTGAATTATTTATTTGCTCGTGACAGCTTTTAATTAGGTTCCACTATAATCTAACTTTTTTCTTAAGTTATTAATTGAGCTCAGTGACTTCAAAATGTTGTACAGAAGCCTTGTTTGGGCCTTTCCGATGTCCCTGAATGTGGGCTGAGTAACCATGTTAGGTTGTACTGTACTACACAGGCCTTTTTTCAACATCAGCAATGCAACTGGGCTGACAGTTGTACACAATATCCGGGTCAACTTGTTATCCGCCCCGCTGGGCTGCAAAGTTTCCTAGGAGGTATGCATTAGGCTTAACAAGAAAATGGACTTTAAGAAATAATAAATGGGATGTAATTATAATAACTGGGCAATTACTATGCATCAAACACATAATTAGTTTGAAAAATATATTATTTTTGGAATTTAGAAATTTTAATTTCATTACTTGTTGCGCGCGCAATATTTCGTTGGATTTTAACGTGATACAACTTTATTTTCAAATTATATTTAACCTGACTAGAAATTTCGGATAAAAATATTTCGGATCCCATCAAAATGTGGGAATTTTTCCTTTGAATTCTGTTTTGAGCGGTTGTTTGAAATTATTAATCGTTGTCCTACCTAGAAGTTGGGTTGTACTTTTAACAAACCCGTAAATGGGTTGTAGTAAATTCTATTAGAATTGAAACACGGGCTGTACATTCTTACAAATCGCAAATGGGCTATATGTTCTCTGCCAAATCCGAGCTGTGGGCCTACTAAGTTGACGGGTACCAAGGGCTTTGTCAACTTAGTCAATATAAACGATTCTAGCTGCAGTGATCGTACGATGTCCATCCAACGGCCGTAGTGCTTCTTTAACCTCTGGTCTTCTTGCTCCAGCCGCCCAAAGCAGCCCCGGTCCTGTCGCATCCTCGTGCCTCCCGTGGCCGGCTGTGATGCCGCGGAGGCCTCACCGCCCCGTAATACTCCCACCGCTGGCCAGGCCATCCCTCTACTCACCCACACCCCCTGTTATTCTGCGGCGACGGCAGCCGAATCAGTGAACCCTCGTACTCCTCTCCGGCTCCGCGTCGTCCCCTTCCTAGGCCTCGCCGTCGTCCAGACCACCGCCCTGGTGCTCTCGGCGTGGCGTGGTCAACATGGTCAACGGCCGACTTCCATCGGAAGAGTACTGTACGTGGAGAGGCTGACAGCTGGGTCCAGGCGGCCGCAAGGAAGTGCCTCCTTATTACGCGCAAAATAATTATTCCTCCACCTGACAGCAGGGACCCACCGGACGGGCCAGCGTATTTCGCAAAAAAAATGTTCCCCGCGCTGTCAGCTCGGACCCACCGGAAGTGCCTCCTTATTACGCACAAAAAAATGAATACTCCCCCTGCTAGCTGGGACCCACCATGGTGGGAGGCTGACTTGTGGGCCTACTAAGTTGACTAGGACGGGGGCCTTTGTCAACTTTAGTCAATATGAACGATTCTAGCTCCAATGACCGTATGATGGCCATCCAACGGCCGTAGTGCTTCTTCAACCTCTGGTGTTCTTGCTCCAGCCGCCCAAAGCAGCGCCGGTTGTGCCGCATGCTCCTGCCTCCCGTGGCCGGCTGTGCTGCCACGAAGGCCTCACCGCCCCCTACTATTCCCACCGCTGGCCAGGCCCTGCGGCGATGGAAGCCTCACACTGCAGCCGAACCAGTGAACCTTCGTACTCCTCTCCGCGCGGGCTTCCACTTCTGCGTCTTCCCCGGCTCCCCATCGTCCCCTTCCTAGGCCTCGCCGTCGTCCACCGCCGTGGTCAATGTGGTCAACGACCAACTTCCATCGGAAGAGTACTGTACGTGGAGAGGCTGACAGCTGGGTCCACGGCAACCGCAAGGAAGTGCCTCCTTATTACGCGGAAAATAATTATTCCTCCACCTGACAGCAGGGACCCACTGGACGGGTTACCAGTATTTTGCGAAAAAAACGTTTCCCCCTTAC
>NC_041393.1:63205605-63206981 GCF_002162155.2 Triticum dicoccoides
CCCCGCTGTCAGCTCGGACCCACCGGAAGTGCCTCCTTATTACGCACAAAAAAATGAATACCCCCCTGCTAGCTGGGACCAACCTTGGTTGGAGGCTGACTTGTGGGTCTACTAAGTTGACTCGGACGGAGGCCTTTGTCAACTTTAGTCAATATATGAACGATTCTAGATCCAGTGACCGTACGATGTCCATCCAACGGCCGTAGTGCTTCTTTAACTTCTGGTCTTCTTGCTCCAGCCGCCCAAAGCAGCGCCGGTCGTGCCGCCTGCTCCTGCCGCCCGTGGCCGGCTGTGATGCCGCGAAGGCCTCACCGCCCCCTATTACTCCCACCGCTGGCCAGGCCATCCCTCTACGCACCCACACCCCCTGTTATTCTGCGGCGACGGCAGCCTCACATCGCAGCCGAACAAGTGAACCCTCATACTCCTCTACGCGTGGGCATCCACTGTCGCGTCTTCCCCGGCTCCGCGTCGTCCCCTTCCTAGGCCTCGCCGTCGTCCACCGCCCTGGTGCTCTCGGCGCGGCGTGGTCAACGTGGTCAAGGAATGGCTTCCATCGGACGTGGACTGTACGTGGAGAGGCTGACAGCTGGGTCCACGACCGCGGCAAGAAAGTGCCTCCTTATTATGCGCAAAATAATTATTCCTCCACCTGACAGCGGGGACCCACCAGAGGGCCACCGTATTTAGCGAAAAAACGTTTCCCCCTGTCTGCTGGGACCCACCAATTACATCTTCGCACGCAAGGAAGTGCGTCCGAAAAAAAAACGATTCACCCCCCTGACTGCTGGGACCCACCAGCTACATCGTCGCATGCAAGGAAGTGCCTGACAGTCGGGACCCACCTGGTCGAAGCGTACGTAGCGTTGTCATTCTGGTCGCGAACGTGTACGTACATATATACTGGTGGATGTAGAGGCGCGCACGTGTCGTAGTAGAGGCGCGCACGTAGCATGTACACATACGTACAGCGGCGAGGGTGCAAGAAAGAAAATACGGCCACGTACATACATACAGGCAGGGTCTCTAACGCCTATCGTGCATACATACATGGCTGGGTCGGAACGGAGAAACAGCGTCGTCGTCGTGTTCATGGGGAGCCAACCGGCTGGGTCGGAACGGAATGTGTGGTCGTGTTCATCGGGAGGGCTTGGACGGAACATGCGATGGAAACGAGGCCTGGCATACCGCACAACAGAGGAAACGGCCTTGTGTTCGACCGGCCCCGTTCGAAACGGGGTCCTGTTGATCGGGAGGGGCCCGGCGTACCGCACAACAGAGGAAACGGACCTCCTACGGTCGAAACGGGGGCCCTGTTGATCGGGAGGGGTGTGGCGTACCGCAAAACGGGCGAAACGGACTTGCGTTGGAGTGCT
>NC_041393.1:63207528-63249935 GCF_002162155.2 Triticum dicoccoides
AGTTAGCAGCAGTAGCGAAGGAATCGCTCCATCGGGTTCTGTTAACAGCCATCGATCGATCGCTCGGGTTTAGTAACGCATAGCCTGCAGTGCAATCGCTCGGGTTCAGTTAGAGCCCAACGCCTCACTCGGCTTCAGTTAGAGCCAACGCCTCGCACACACGCGCATATGTACGAGAGAAACGCGCATCGCTCCGCCCCGACCTCCCACCGTAACCGGCAACTCCCCGAAATTTTCCTCCCCCTCGCTTCTACCACGGTTTTTTCCGTCATGGACGGCCCAAAGAATGTCATGCAGCTGCGTCTCCGGGCCGCCCAGGACGAAAAGCCCATTTTATGTCATGATTTTTTGTCATAGAAGTAGGAGCCCACCACATCTATGATGATACCGAGTTTTGTCACAATTATCGTCATAGAAGTGTCATATGTATGACAGAAAAAAAATTCGTTCGGCCCAAAATGTTACGGATGTGTCTTTTTTTGTAGTGCTAGTAGGATGATGGATCTTGGCTATGGACTAAACCCCCTGGTTTATATAGACACCAAGGGTAGTAAGGTTACACATGGTCGGTTACAAGGAGGGAATAAACATGTCGATTCTTCTTGACTTGGAGGACACACCAAGGAATCAAGGATCTTCTCATCCGGATACGAAGTCTCTTCATAGTTCGCTCTTCTAATAGTTAATAGTGCGGCCCTCCAGTCCGGCCCATGAAAGTCAGGCCGGCAGCCCGAGGACCCCCTAGTCCAGGACTCCCTCAACGCCGGCGTAGGATGCGACAGCAGGAACGAGCAGCAGGCCGCGACGGCGACGACATGTGCAGGCTGCGGGCCGTGGTGGCGACGGCGGACAGGTCACGGGATGCAGGCTATGTTAGCGGCCACGGCCGGCGGCGCTGGCGGACGGGATATTTTTTTTTGTTTTGTGAGATGCTTATGGTTGGCAATCTAATGGATCGCAAAATCGGCGGTGATGACAGTTAGGGCATGTACAATGGTTGATAAGATAGTTTTATCTTAAGTTTTGCATGTAAATTAGAGATGACAAAAAAACATGTCTACAATGGGTCATCTCTTAGCTTTATCTTCAATAACTAGCTATTCCTAAAAATATAGTGAGACATATTGTGCTAAGAGATCATCTTTTGTCTTCTCTTAAATAAGATAAGACAATTCTTTTCTTATGAATTCTCTTTTCTTTACCTTATCATTTATCCTACGTGGCATTGCTAAGATAGAACCATTGTACATGCTCTTATAGGGCCGATAGCGATAGCCCAATCTATAGTAGTTTTTAGGTCATATTATACCGCCATAACTTTTATGAAATAGTTGTTATGATCACTTAGATTTCAGGCTATATCTATTGGATTTGGTGTTTGTTCCCGTTGCAATGCAAGTGTATATTTGCTAGAAAAAAGAAAATTCCCTATGTGACACTAGAAGATAGCCCAATTCCCTATATGACATCCGAAATTTCAATGTTCCTTATTTGACACGGCCTCCAAGTTTCATGCCTTCTATAACACTACAGTGAGATTCACCAACTGACACTGTAGTTTGACAGAAAAAGTCCAAAACACCCCTAACTTTTGGATCTTAGAGCATTCTAAGAATGATGAGGGGATTGACCAGCGCATTGATAAGGTCCAAACGCCAGGGGTATTTTGATATTTCCCTGTGAAACTTAATGGTGTCAGTTGGTGAACCTCAAGGCAGTGCCATAGAAGGCACGGAATTTGGAGGATGTGTCAAGTAAGAAACATTGAAATTTCAGATGTCATATAGGAAATTGGGATATCTTCTAGTGTCACATAGGGAATTTTCTCTAAAATAAAAACAAAAAAGAACCACAATGGATGCCTGTCCAAAGGGTAGCGAGCGGCGGTAAAAACAAGAAAATGAAAGAATGAACGTGAGCACACGAAACGTTCCATGCTGGCGAGCAGAGCCATGTGAGATTGGGCTGAGGCTGATGCGGGTAAAGGGGTGTTCATCTCGGTTCCATACTGACACCTAGAGAAGTGATGTCTGTTCCGACTGATGGAAACAAAAATGGGCGTGAGAGATAAGCCGGCAGGCCATAGGCGAGACCAAAAAAAAATGAGAGGGCAATTTTATCTCCCTGAATATCTCCAAGAGTTTCTAAAAATCCCTTCCAATTTGATTTTTTTTAGTAAGATTGAAAAAAAGTACACTCCAACAACTCTCTATCTCATCAACTCCAAATATTTTCCGCACCTTAAAAAATCGATCCCATCGTGTGGATATATATACCAGCGCGTATCTATCAGCCAATATAAAGGTGGAAGGACGTGAGAAAGAATAAAAAGTAGGACAGGGTTCTCAATGCAAAAATACCGGAGAGAAAGAAAATGGAGTATAAAAGTAGCCAAGGTGATTTGAATAGTCCGGGTCCTGATACAAAATTGTCTTCTATATTTTAGGAGCAAAATTCTGGAAATTGTTGGAGGAACCTAACAAATATGCTACAACTGTTTTTAGCCACTAGGAAAATTCACTAATTTACCAATTAACTTTTTAGGAACTATTAGAATAGTCCGGGTCCTGATACAAAATTGTCTTCTATATTTTAGGAGCGAAATTCTGGAAATTGTTGGAGGAACCTAACAAATATGCTACCAACTTTTTTTAGCCACTAGTAAAATTCACTAATTTACAATTAACTTTTTAGGAACTATTAGAGATGCTAGAGCACCTCCAACAGTCTTTATTTAGAGAGTTGTTTGAGTAAACATCGTTTTCTTGAATCCTCCAATATTTAGGACAGTATAACCGAGTCTAGAGCGAGCCCTCACAGTGATTTGCATTTTTATTCGTCCGATTTTCTGATCTGAACATTTCTGGCCGTCTGATCTCCGCTAGCACCCCATCTCTCGCTCAATGGGCCTGTTGTCCTAGAGGGACGCTACTACGAGGAATTCCCTATTCGCCACTTACTGCGGCAAGTAGTCGCCGCTTCGCATAGGGCGCAGCTCACCCTGGGCCGACCCATTTGAGTGGTTTCGCCTCGCGAGATGAACCGCAAAAAACAATCGCGCTAGGGATCAAACCCACGACCTCCAGTAGCGGTACACACCGCGCTAGCCACCGCGACTAGCTCGTGGATCTGTAAGAATAGCAATGCTATACTTAAAGAAACTAAAAGCGACAAAAAAACCATTTTTCCTTCTACTGTTTTTTCTTCAGTCTTATTTTGTTCTTTCTTTTTTCTCGTTTTCTTTGTTTTTTTTAATATTTTTTTACTTTTCTTTGTAAGCTTTTCGAAAAGTTCAAATATGGTTCAGAATTTTCAAAAATGTTCTTTCTGTCAAACATTGTTCATATTTCTGAAATAGTGTTCACCTTTACAAAATTTTGTTCACAATTTCGAAAAATGTTCATGATTTTTTTATTTGTTTGTTCAGATTTTCAAAATTTTGTTCACATTTGAAATCTTTTTAAAATTTATTCAAAAAATGTTTGAGTTTCAAATCTTGTTCGCATTTTCAAAAAAATGTTCACAATTCGAAATAATGTTCGCAATTGCCAAATTTTGTTCAGAGTTACAAAAAATGTTCCCTTTCTCAAAAATTGTTCACAGATCCAAAAATATGTTCGCTTTCTTCAAATTTTGTTCCAAGTTTCAAAAAATGTTCGCTTTTTCTATTTTTCATTTAAAATTTTATGAAATGTTCTTGTTTTTGAAAATTTGTTCAATATGAAAAAAACTTTGCTGTTTTTCAAAAAAATGTTCACAGGTCAAAAAATGTTCAACATTTTAAAATAATTATTCGCTATTTCTGGCATTGTCCGCCTTCAAAAAAAGATACATGTTTTGAAAACAAACTGCATTCGAACTTCTAAAAAAGTTTAGATCTGCCGTGGATTATGTTCTTATAGTGTTTGCTGCTTAATATTGGCAAAGAACGTTTAGTGGTGCAATGGCTAGCGCACGCGGATACTAATCGGGAGGTCTCGAGTTCAAATCTCTAGCTGATAGAAAAATTGGTGTGTTCCTGTTGATTGGGCCTGATCGGCAGGAAAGCCCATCTCAGCCTCATTAATCTTGCATCTCGTCGTTGCCCTACCCATCGTAGCCCCAGTCCCAACGCCAGGACGATGGCGGCCGCGGGACCTCCTATCTGCCGCATTCTGCGGCAGACTGGCGGGGTTTCGCACAGGGTACTCTTTCTCTGGGCCGGCCCACACAGAAGCAGCCGGTGGTGAAAAAAACAACGCAAAAAAAGATACATGTTTTGAAAACAAACTGCATTCGAACTTCTAAAAAAGTTTAGATCTGCCGTGGATTATGTTCTTATAGTGTTTGCTGCTTAATATTGGCAAAGAACGTTTAGTGGTGCAATGGCTAGCGCACGCGGATACTAATCGGGAGGTCTCGAGTTCAAATCTCTAGCTGATAGAAAAATTGGTGTGTTCCTGTTGATTGGGCCTGATCGGCAGGAAAGCCCATCTCAGCCTCATTAATCTTGCATCTCGTCGTTGCCCTACCCATCGTAGCCCCAGTCCCAACGCCAGGACGATGGCGGCCGCGGGACCTCCTATCTGCCGCATTCTGCGGCAGACTGGCGGGGTTTCGCACAGGGTACTCTTTCTCTGGGCCGGCCCACGCAGAAGCAGCCGGTGGTGAAAAAAACAACGCAAAAAACAAGACACCTCAGCCATGATTCGAACTCACGACCCGATGCTACTAAACAGAGTACATGACCACTGGAGCTGATCACCACTTCTGACAACAATGCAGCGCTAAGTCCCTTAGCACTAACAAAACCGACATATCAAAATATTTTCCATTTTCTCGAAAATTTAAATAAAACTCTGAATACTTTCAAAAGAAATTCTGAACAATTTTCGTAATACACGAATAAGTATTGAAAAACTTGCCCAATTTTTGGATAGGTAACATAATTTAAAAACGGATAGAATGTTTGAATTTGTGAACAAATTTTGAAAACTGAGAAAAAAATTTCAATCCCAATTTTTTTACAAACACGAACAATTTTTGAATATTTGCGAACAAATTTATAAACAATAACATTTTTGGATTTATAAACAAATGTCCGAAAACTGAACAATTTTTAAACAACATTTTGGACAAAAAGGACACATGTTTTGCACCTATAAACAAAAATTGAAACTGTAAACAAAATTTATCAAAAAGAAAACATTATGATCATTATTGGAATTTGTGCACAAAAATTAAAAATCGGAATATTTTTTGGAGTTATGAACATATTTTGAAAGGCGGACATTTTTTTAGAAATTCTGAACATATTTCGAAACAGGAATTTTTTTAAAATTTATGAAAATTTTATTAAAGGTGAACATTTTTACAAAATATGCGAACAATTTGTAAAACAATTCATGATTTGTTTTGGAAATTCTGAACAAAATTTTAAGAACCGGAACTATTTTTTAACTTCAGAACATTTTTTGAAATTTCAAACAAATTTTAGAATTCTGGAAAATAAAAATAGAAAGAAGAAACAAATAGAGAAATAATTACAAAACAAATAAAAAAGAAAAAGAGTAAAGGAAAGAGAAATACAAAAAACTTGAAACACAAAAATCGAAAATGGGAAAAAAGAGAACCAAAAAAGGCAAATACGAACATTTTTTAAAAAGGGAATATTTTTTAAAACGGGGACATTTTTTAAATCCCACAACATTTTGTTTAAAATGCAAACATTCTTTGAATTTATGAACAATTTTGGAAAATGCATCCATTTTTTAAAAAAATGATGGTTTTTTGAAAGTGGGAACAATTTTTTAAGGTTACGAACATTTTTTGAAACATGAACTTTTTTCAAAAAAAATTGAAAAATAAAAAGGAAAAAGAAAAAAGAAACCGAAAAGGAAACAAGAACATTTTTAGACCAAAGTTAGAAATAGAAAACAGTTTTAAAAATTCCAAACCAAATTTGAAAGTTGAACTTTTTGAATACATGAACAAAAGTTGAATACGTGAAGAAAATATAAAATGAATATGTTCAGAAATTCTTGAACATTTTTGGAAAATTGCAAACAATTTTTTGAAATCGCGAACATTTTTTTAAAAGTTGTCAAAATTTTGAACAAAAGCATTCTGAAGAATTTTGTTAACACAAAATATTTTTTGAAAATTCTGAACCTTTTTTGATAAATGCATACAGTTTTTGAATTTGTGAACAAAATTTGAAAACATGAACATTTTTCAAATTTTGAACATTTTTGTAAAAGCACGAACATTTTTTTGAGAGAGAAAACATAAACTTGAAAAACAAAAAAAAAGAAAAATAAAGGAAAATAAAAAACCGGTTCAGGAACCTTCTAGAAGGTTGCCAAAACCGAAAAAAAACAGCTGGGAACCTCTAGAAGGTTCTCAAAACTGGGAGTGCTGGAACGGTTAAAACGGGCCGGCCCGTTGCCTCGCTGCTCGGTCGCTCGGCTGTGCGAAGCGCCGGAAGTTTGACGCAACAAGCGGCAAATAGGATATTCGGCGGCCGCCTCCAAGTCGCAGCTGCTCGAAGGTAGGTGGGCCGCTTCGAGGTCTCTGCTGCTCCAAGATCCTCCTCGAGCTGGCCCAGCAAACAGTTCGTCGGCGCCCTCTTGGCCTTCACGTCGCTGGCCGCCCGCATTCTCTCTCCATGTTCGAGAAATCCTGACAACTCTGGAGGTGGTGGTGGCCGGCGGCGACGCACCTAGACTTTCCCACTAGGGCGATACTAGGAGGTGGCTTTCATCCCACACGCACAATACGGCGACCGACAGTGCCTCTCAAGCTCTTCACTGGATCGCCATCACCTTGAATCGGCTCCATAACCATATCACTGCTGGCTGGGGATTTAGAGTATTGGATTTATGAGTTTGTTTGTGAATCGTTTTGTTTCAAAAAGCAACTGTGCGCCGCTGTGGATTTGTGGATTTATACATTGACAATCTACATCAATTATGACTTTCAGGTAAAGAGGCAGAAAATTTTGGATGCCAAGAGGTGCAAGCCGGGTGATGCAGAGAAAAAGGTGTCAGCGGTCAAGCTAACGGCGGATTGAGGATTTCAAGCGCAAGAAGCGCGAGGGAAAGAATGCCAAGTACGTGCAACCACCTAAGGACCACATCCATGTCTTATTCGAAATGATTATTAAGGAAATGGTGCAGAGTGACCGATGCACACTGCCAGACCAGTCATTACTGAAAATTGTACCACTAGGGGAGATTACAAAACTCCTTTGCGGGCTATGTAAGTAGCATTCTGTTTTACCTTTGCCTTTTGCTTCAGGTAAATAACAATGAGCTCTTTCGTTTCCTGATAATCAAGCCAACAATTGTTGGCATTTTCATTTTGATATGCTGATCAACAACATTTATTGTTCAGATGCTATTGTTTGGTTGTTTCATTTCCATGTACACGGACCCAAATCATACAATAGATTTCATGTAATTCCTATGTTTTGTCATGTTCCGCATAATTTGGATACTTCTAAAGTTTAAACTCTGTTTGCTAAGGTTCGTTATTTTTGTATGATCAGACCGATGATGAATGATTTGGATGTATAATCGATCTTGATATTGTTTGTACCTGCTACAATTTTCGGCGTCATTCTATCGAATTCATCCATGTGAAACCAAAAACCCTTACTTCCGCAAAAAAGAAAAACCCCTTACAACTAGGAATAGAGTGGTATGGAAAAGAAGGTTTGGAATGCTTTTACTATGTAATTGGTCATCAATTTCTGTCTAATTTCTTTTTTCAGTTGGAAAATTCTGACCAGTTAAATAAACTATCAGTCTTTATGAAATAGCACAGCAGTTTCCACCTAATCAGTGATGCCTCATTTTTGTTTCTCTGTTCAGATTAGAGTAATGTGTTTTATTTATGAGGTTGATGCAAGAAAGATATGTGCGCAATACGTAATGGTCGACTTCAAAAGTGATATGAAGGTTCTCACTAGAAAATCTGAAATTATAAGGTTGCAGATGCACATCATGACATACAGCCTCAAATTAGGTATAGACATATTATGCTACAAATCATCTTTGTTTATAAATTTCCCATTTGCTATTTCTACGCATAGTGGGGAAGAGGAGCTAATTGCAGTATACTAAAATCATTCTTTGCTGCCAAAGTTCTTGCCCCACAGCTGGACATTATCACCTCTTTCTAAGGAAATCAATTGATCACTTACCCATGTATATTTGTTATCCTTATAATTTGGGTTATTTGGAATCAATTACAACAAGGATGGCATATTCTTCTAGGCGATCAGGTTTTTTTCACAGGACACGGCGCCAATGGAAAAATTTTGTGGATGCTGAAGATGCTTGTTATTTTTCTATTCCGGGGGCTTCCTGATGATCTTTGTTGCCATTCATCGTAAAATTCCAACTATTCATGCTACTGCGTATAATTTTCTTTCTAGCTATAGCTCTTTTCATCATTACTCCCTCCGTTCCTTTATATAAGGTGTATTTGTTTTTTGATAAAATTCCACAATGTAAGGTGCATTTGTTCTAAATCCTCATAATTTCCTTTTTATCTCTGGAGAAAGAGGAAAGTATATCTCTCCGCCTGATTTCCCGTATCTCTTCTTGTTTCAGAAGAAGGAAACTATTTCTCTCTCGATTGCATTATCTCTTAATATCCTGGACTCACTGATTTACTTGGCACTAACCAACAAATTTGTCAAGGTTAATTTTCTCCTAACGCCTCTATAATTATATGCTTTGGTTACCGTGCTGAAAATAATACACCTTACGTAAAGGAACGGAGGGAGTATTATGCAAAATCTGGACCTAATCAGGAAAGGGCGCATTTAACTAAAATAAGTAGTTTTTCTGTGCAATTTCCTAACTTTCCTCTAATGATGTGACAAAATAAACTGTAAAAGAAAAAACCATTTACTTTGGGTGCATCATGTTCTTTCTTTCTTCAATTGCAAAACCATTCAAATTCACTACTTACATTACTACCTAATATGGGGTAAGTTTATACAAATTAAACCTTCATGCCTCATATCTTGATATATTTAGAAAATAGTATCATTTTATCATAAATATAGATGGACGCATACTGTTGAGTAATATATTGTTATGATTATACAAATGTGTGGCCATATATTTATAAAATCTCCTATCATTTTGTTGTAAAAATAGATGGCCGCGGCAACACGCGCCATCAAGGATCTAGTTTTCTCTATATCTTGTGCGTATTCTAGAAAGCCAACCTTACTCTCCACTTTTCTTTTATTTTTGTGGGGTAACCTCTTATTCTCCACTTTGGCTAGAAAGAAATCCGGAATAGATGGTGGCTATATTTGAATATCTAATTAAAGAGCCTGTTGAAGTTTTTTTTACCACAATTTTATAAATTAGGAAGGATATAAAAACTCTTTTCAAATTGTTCTAATATCAGAGGTATAATATACTCCCAAATTGTAGGTTGTTTTAGCTTTTGTAGATGCATAGATGCTTGCATATGTACGTAGGCATACATTATATTTAGCTGCATACAAACATCTATGAATCTAGAAAAGTCAAAAACGACCTACAATTTGGAACGGAGGGAGTAGAAATGGTACATGCAGCAGTAGACACCAGAATCGCACAAAGACAACAAATGAACCAAACTGAATCAGACTCAGGGGCTGAGCCTATTAAGCCGCGGGCGAACGCCCACGCAAGGAATGCAACAAACAAACCGGGCAATAGTTGCATCGGCTAGAAATTAAACAAACAAACAGTAGAACTGATACACAAAATCATGGCATCGACGATCCAATTCAAGCATCTGGACGGGGGATTTCCAAACCAGGTAGTTGTGGGCGTCGATCAGGGTGTTGGTTCCTCGGCGCCGATCCCTCCGGAATCTGTGGTTCCTCGTCGTCTCCCTGCAGCATCTGAAGCTTGTCGGCCAGGGTCCTGGCACCCTTGAGCGAGAGGACGAGCCAGACGTAGGAGAGGAACTCGCCACCTTCACCCAAGCTCTTAGCGTGCAGGTAGCCCCTGCACATGCTGGCGGAGTAGAAGAGCATGCCCAGCCACACCCGGTACATCACCCTCCAGCGCGTGGACGGCGGTTCAAGTTTCATCAGCTCCTTTGCGAGACTGCATGCCTTGGGGACGTGGAACAAAGATTTTATTGCCTCCTTGTCCTCAGCTTCATTATCGATGCCGATGGGCACCTGCATGTGGAAGCGTTCCCCTTCCGGCCCGTGGTCGATGATATTGGTCAGGTCGTCTTTGCTGAGCGGCTCGCCGCTGTTACCTACCATGGCGCGGTCCAAGAAGAACTCGAATTCATCCTTGGCTTCACTGACCAGGTGCTGCCTGCTGCCGGTGAGCAGCATGTCCGGGTGGAAATTCAGCAGCCGAGCCATGTAGCTGGATATTGCTTCCGTGCACTTGATGCGAAGCCAGTGCGAGTCTTCCTCGCCGTCGGCAGGAGGAGTACCTTCCATGCGGTAGCAGAGGTCGGTGGCGATGTGCCAGACGAGGACGCTCCTGTCGAACGACCCGCGGAGGGCGCCCCGTACCTTGGGGCCGCACACCTTCTGCAGCTCCTCACTTAGAGCCCAGTTGGCCGCTCCCGTCGGGCTGCTCTGCCTCTGTTGCATTATCTCGGCACCTGCCCCAGCATCCTCCACCGGCAGCTCAGCGGCGCCTGATTCGTCTGGCACCGTGAAGACCCTGTAATTGGCGAGGTCGCGGCCCTGTGCATCCACCAGATCCGCAAGGACCATCTCCGACACATTCTTGTACAATGTGTAGTCTTGGCCGCCGCCTTCGCACTTGCAGTAGTCGAAGTACTCTTCCTTGCAGCCCATGCCGGTGGCGCACTTGACCAGCCGCCCAATGTCCTTGTGCCTCCGCCGGAGAACCGCGTCCACGAGGTTGTAGCCTGGTACCGTCTCGCACAACGCCGGGACACTCTTTGCAGACATCGCCCGGTACAGTAGCTGGCGGATGAAGACCGCAAAAACATCCAGCGCGGCGGTGAGGCACAGGAGGATGTATGTGATCTTCACGTCCGTGCGGTTGTACCCGTCCTTGCCGCTCCTCGCAAACAGCGTGAGGGCGGCGATGTGCAGGATGGGCACCACCAGCACATGGTAAACCAGGTGCTTGCGAGTGAATACCAAATTAGCTCTGGTATATATGAGCCCAAACGCACCACGCAGCCAGCGCTTGAGTTCCTTCTCCGCCTTGGTGCTCAGAGGCCGAAGAACGTCTCGCACATTTCGAGCTCTGCCTCGTTGCACAAGGTCATCGGCAGCAGCTGAGAGCGACATGTCCGAGAGCACCATATAGACTTTATCACCGTCCGACAAGCCCACATTGTCCTCCTCACCCGCCGCCAGCTCCGCCGGCTGCTTCTTGGTCGCCGACTCGGTGAAGGAGAAGCAGTTGTGCCAACCCACACCTGCAAGCAGGCTACTCTTGTCGCCGGACTTGGTGGTGGAGCAGTTGTACCAATCGGAGAACAAGAGATCGTCCAAGTACACCGCCAATCTTGTGCGCTTCTGTGTTCCTTGTATCGTCGCCGACACCGACGCCAGTCTATTAATGCTGGCTTTCTTGAGGGCCCATGGCTTCTCACTGAAACTGACGACCCCAATGATGAAGAGCAGGACCGCTGATGCCAATAGCTTCCAGTCGCCGGGGTTAGGCCACGACTTGTAGAAGGCGTACATGGCAACCGCGACCTGGGACACTAGGGTCACGGTGTGCCTTGTCCACAGCTCGTTGTCTTCGATGGTGTAGGCAGTCAGCTCCTCCTGCCCGCCGAGGTGGATGAGCAGGACAGGAGCCCATAGGACCTCCAGGATCTTGGCCTTGTTGTGCGCAATGCCATCGCAGCTGCTGCTGCTGCTGCTGGTCGCCCTGGCGTGACGGTTGAAGAGGGTGGCCAGCGCATAGATGGCCACAGCATCGCTGCTAATGTATGCAAGCCATATGCATAGCCTGAAGGAGCGCCGGACGGTGTACTTGCGCATGGGGGCAGCCACCATTAGAAACCATTGAATGCCCAGGCTGCCGAGGACGAGGATGCGCAGCTGCCACCTGTCCCACCATCCCACGGCACTCCACACATCGAACATTCTCTCTCTCTCTCTCTCTGTGTGTGTGTGTGTGTGTGTGTGTGTGTGTGTGGTGTGTGTGTGTGTGTGTGTTTCGGCAAGCAAGGACACAGGGTCTAGTAGTCGCAATGGTTGCGGCTTCCGCTGACGATTAGTAGTACTATTAACTTATTAGTGCATGTCGGATTAACTTGTTCGGATGTTCGATATCGATGCACATTTAGGAACCCTTCAGCTTTACTAAACGCATCCACTTTAGTTGTGATGTTCTATAGTAGTAGCATTTAAAATTCAAGTTCTAGCTACCATTCTGATTGGGCGCCAATCAAAGGCACAAAGGAAAAGAAGGAAAAGAAAAAGAAGAAAAAACTAAAAAGACAAAGTCGACAGGCTAGCTGTATTTGCAGCTTTTTTACTATCCCAAGCCTCTAACCTTTGCGTGTCCGTGATGATATTCCAGAGTCTCACGTGTTAGGGCAGACGCCATGCACGCAGGTATAGCCTCTAGTGGTCTTAGTCAGAAGTTAGCTGTCGGCTGTCGCGTAGATAAAACATGGCGAGTAAAATTCACCTATGGTCTTTAAGGCTATGTAAAGGTGTCGTCTAGGTCTCCAGGGTCCTAAAATGCTTTTTTTCAATTAGTCCCTGAAATTATAACATGTCTTATATGTCCAAGTCTAAACATGCGTTTACCTGACCCGTTATACATAAAATCTACTCCCTCTGTTCCTAAATATTTGTCTTTTTAGAGATTTCAACAAATGACTACATATGAATGTATATAGACATATTTTAGAGTGTAGATTCACTCATTCTGCTTCATATGTAGTCACTTGTTGAAATAACTAGAAAGACAAATATTTAAAAATGGAGGGAGTAATAGATGGAATCCACATGTCAAGGGCAAGGCTCCACCTTAAAAAACGTATTTTTTTTCATACAATCTTCGATGCAGATAAATTTTTATATGAAAAATGTAGCTCTCGTTGATATCTGTACCTTTATAGTTTTGAGTTTTTTCATTTGAGAACATTAATTAAGATGTTAAAAATTAATATCAAGTTCCGGCAGCATATAAATCGTGTAACAGGACTTGACGCCTTACAGAAAACCATATCCTTCTAGTATTATGTCGCATAAAAATACTTTGCATATGAAAATTGTAGTTATAGATAATATCTACAAATTCTTAGTTTTGAGTTTTATCATTTTGAGGGGTGAGGAAGAAAGACAGTGATGCCTCCAAAAAGGTCCACGACGCCTACAGGCGTCACCATTGTTTGTCATAGGCCCAAGACCAAGACAGGGTTTTCAGCCGAGCTTCCGAACGCCACCTCAACAACCCACACCGGTGTTGGCAAGAGCACCAAACCAAGGCCAATCCGTCGATGAAGAGACGTAGAGCGGGCAGCCGCACCTTGCGGAGGCCACCAGCGGCCAAAACAGCAGCAGCCATGTCAGATCGCGCCTCCGAGACTATGGAGCGAGCGGGTGGAGTCTCTGGAGGTCTGTGAGCTCTCTTTACCTGCGTTGGACTTTGAGGGCCCGGGCGTGGAGGATTCTGGTGCGGAGGGGGGGTCCGGAGATAGTGGTCTCGCCTCCCTCGGATAATGTTGAGACGGCTGAGCTGCAAGTGGTGGTTCCGAGCTTAGCTGGGGCTTCGAGTCAGGTGGCCTCGACGCACCCTTATCTTCTTGCTACGATCGGGGCTTCCGGGACGGAGGAGGTACCTTTGGGAGGGGGGTCGGGGCAGGTGGCCTCGGCGCCCTCCTCACCTTCCGCTGGGCCGGTACTGCAGGTGGCAGGTCTGGTCGTTGGAGGAGGCTTGGGGCAGGTGGCCTCGAGGCCCTCTTCGCCTTCTGCGCCAAGGGGGATCGCCCTGTTGGAAATATGCCCTAGAGGCAATAATAAAAGCACTATTATTATATTTCCTTGTTCATGATAATTGTCTTTTATTCATGCTATAATTGTATTATCCGGAAATCGTAATACACGTGTGAATACATAGACCATAACATGTCCCTAGTGAGCCTCTAGTTGACTAGCTCGTTGGTCAACAGATAGTCATGGTTTCCTGACTATGGACATTAGATGTCATTGACAAGGGGATCACATCATTAGGAGAATGATGTGATGGACAAGACCCAATCTTAAGCATAGCACAAGATCGTGTAGTTCGTTTTGCTAGAGCTTTTTCAATGTCAAGTATCTCTTCCTTAGACCATGAGATCGTGTAACTCCCGGATACCGTAGGATTGCTTTGGGTGTACCAAACGTCACAACGTAACTGGGTGACTATAAAGGTGCACTACAGGTATCTCCGATAGTGTCTTTTGGGTTGACACGGATCGAGACTGGGATTTGTCACTCCGTATGACGGAGAGGTATCTCTGGGCCCACTCGGTAATGCATCATCATAATGAGCTCAAAGTGACCAAGTGTTTGGTCACGGGATCATGCATTACGGTATGAGTAAAGTGACTTGCCGGTAACGAGACTGAACGAGGTATTGGGATACCGACGATCGAGTCTCGGGCTTGTAACATACCGATTGACAAAGGGAATAGTATACGGGGTTGCTTGAATCCTCGACATCGTGGTTCATCCGATGACATCATCGAGGAGCATGTGGGAGCCAACATGGGTATCCAGATCCTGCTATTGGTTATTGACCTAAGAGCCGTCTCGGTCATGTCTGCATGTCTCCTGAACCCGTAGGGTCTACACACTTAAGGTTCGGTGACGCTAGGGTTATTAGGAAGACTTGTATGTGAATACCGAATGTTGTTCGGAGTCCCGGATGAGATCCTGGACGCCACGAGGAGTTCCGGAAGGGTCTGGAGGTAAAGATTTATATATGGGAAGCTGTCATACGGACACCGGAAGGTTTCGGGGGCATATCGGTATTGTACCGGGGCCACCGGAAGGTTTCCGGGGGTCCACCGGGAGGGGCCACCCCTCCCGGGGGGCCACATGGGCTGTGTGGGGCAGGAGCCAGCCCCTGGAGGGCTGGGCGCCCCCCCCCTTGGGCCCATGCGCCTAGGGTTGGGGGGAACCCTAGAGGGGGCGCTCCCCTTTGCTTGGGGGGCAAGTCCCCCCTCCCTGGCTGCCGCCCCCCTCTAGATCCCATCTAGAGGGGCCGGCCCCCCTTGCCCCTTCCCCTATAAATAGAGGGGTGAGGGAAGGGCTGGTTACCTAAGCCAAGGCGCAGCCCCTCCCCTCCCCAACACCTCTCCTCCTCCGTACGTGCTTGGCAAAGCCCTGTCGGAGTACTGCTGCACCAACAACACCACGCCGTCATGCTGCCGTTGGAGCTGTCTTCCTCAACCTCTCCTTCCTCCTTGCTGGATCAAGACGGAGGAGACGTCGCCCGTACCGTACGTGTGTTGAACGCGGAGGTGCTGTCCATTCAGCACTTGAACGCTTCCGCACTCGATCTACAAGTGGTATGTAGATGCAAACTCACTCCCTTGACTCGTTGCTTAGATGAACTCATAGATGGATCTTGGTGAAACCGTAGGAAAATTTTAATTTCCTGCAACGTTCCCCAACAGTGGTATCAGAGCTAGGTCTATGCGTAGTTCTCTATTGCACGAGTAAAACACAATTTTGTTGTGGGCGTAGATCTTGTCAACTTGCTTGCCGCTACTAGTCTTATCTTGCTTCAGTGGTATTGTGGGATGAAGCGGCCCGGACCAACCTTACACGTACGCTAACGTGAATCCGGTTCCACCGACTAACATGCACTAGTTGCATAAGGTGGCTGGCGGGTGTCTGTCTCTCCCACTTTAGTTGAAGCGGATTCGATGAAAAGGGTCCTTATGAAGGGTAAATAGAAGTTGACAAGATCACGCTGTGGTTATTCGTAGGTAAGAAAACATTCTTGCTAGAACCCAATTGCAGCCACGTAAAAGATGCAACAACAATTAGAGGACGTCTAACTTGTTTTTGCAGCAATTGTCTTGTGATGTGATATGGCCAGAAGTTTTGATGAATGATGAATGATATATTGTGATATATGAGATCATATTCTTGTAATAGGAATCACGACTTGCATGTCGATGAGTATGAAAATTGGCAGGAGCCATAGGAGTTGTCTTTATTTTTGTATGACCTGCGTGTCATTGAAGAACGCCATGTAAATTACTTTACTTTGTTGCTAAACGCGTTAGCCATAGAAGTAGAAGTAGTCGTTGGCGTGACAACTTCATGAAGACACGATGATGGAGATCATGATGATGGAGATCATGATGATGGAGATCATGGTGTCATGCCGGTGACGAAGATGATCATGGAGCCCCGAAGATGGAGATCGAAGGAGCTATATGATATTGGCCATATCATGTCACTATTATATAATTGCATGTGATGTTTATTATGTTTATGCATCTTGTTTACTTAGAACGATGGTAGTAAATAAGATGATCCCTTACAAAAAATTTCAAGAAGTGTTCTTCCCTAACTGTGCACCGTTGCTAAAGTTCGTCGTTTCGAAGCACCACGTGATGATCGGGTGTGATAGATCCTTATGTTCACATACAACGGGTGTAAGACAGTTTTACACATGCAAAACACTTAGGGTTAACTTGACGAGCCTAGCATGTACAGACATGGCCTCGGAACACGGAGACCGAAAGGTCGAACACGAGTCGTATGGAAGATACGATCAACATGAGAATGTTCACCGACGATGACTAGTCCGTCTCACGTGATGATCGGACACGGCCTAGTCGACTCGGATCGTGTAACACTTAGATGACTAGAGGAATGTCTAATCTAAGTGGGAGTTCATTATATTAATTTGATTAGATGAACTTAATTATCATGAACTTAGTCTTAAACCTTTGCAAAATATGTCTTGTAGATCAAATGGCCAACACTCATGTCAACATGAACTTCAACGTGTTCCTAGAGAAAACCAAGCTGAAAGATGATGGCAGCAACTATACGGACTGGGTCCGGAACCTGAGGATCATCCTCATAGCTGCCAGGAAACAATATGTCCTAGAAGGACCGCTAGGTGACGCTCCCGTCCCAGAGAACCAAGACATTATGAATGCTTGGCAGTCTCGTGCTGATGATTACTCCCTCGTTCAGTGCGGCATGCTTTACAACTTAGAACCGGGGCTCCAAAAGCATTTTGAGCAACACGGAGCATATGAGATGTTTGAGGAGCTGAAACTAGTTTTCCAAGCTCATGCCCGATTCGAGAGATATGAAGTCTCTGACAAGTTCTATAGTTGTAAGATGGAGGAAAATAGTTCTGTCAGTGAGCACATACTCAAAATGTCTGGGTTGCACAACCGCCTGTCCCAGCTGGACATTAACCTCCCGGATGAGGCGGTCATTGACAGAATCCTTCAGTCGCTCCCACCAAGCTACAAGAGCTTTGTGCTGAACTACAATATGCAGGGGATGGTGAAGACCATTCCTGAAGTATTTTCAATGCTGAAGTCAGCAGAGGTTGAAATCAATAAAGAACATCAAGTGTTGATGGTCAATAAGACCACTAAGTTCAAGAAGGGCAAGGGTAAGAAGAACTTCAAGAAGGACGGCAAATATGTTGCCGCACCCGGTAAGCCAGTTGCCGGGAAGAAGTCCAAGAATGGACCCAAGCCTGAGACTGAGTGCTTTTATTGCAAGGGGAAGGGTCACTGGAAGCGGAACTGCCCCAAATACTTAGCGGATAAGAAGGCCGGCAACACCAAAGGTATATTTGATATACATGTAATTGATGTGTACCTTACCAGTACTCGTAGTAACTCCTGGGTATTTGATACCGGTGCCGTTGCTCATATTTGTAACTCACAGCAGGAGCTGCGGAATAAACGGAGACTGGCGAAGGACGAGGTGACGATGCGCGTCGGGAATGGTTCCAGGGTCAATGTGATCGCCGTCGGCACGCTACCTCTACATTTACCTACGGGATTAGTTTTGAACCTTAATAATTGTTATTTGGTGCCAAGTTTGAGCATGAACATTGTATCTGGATCTCGTTTAATACGAGATGGCTACTCATTTAAATCCGAGAATAATGGTTGTTCTATTTATATGAGAGATAAGTTTTATGGTCATGCCCCGATGGTCAATGGTTTATTCTTAATGAATCTCGAACGTAGTGTTACACATATTCATAGCGTGAATACCAAAAGATGTAAAATTGATAACGATAGTCCCACACACTTGTGGCACTACCACCTTGGTCACATTGGTGTCAAGCGCATGAAGAAGCTCCATGCTAATGGACTTTTGGAGTCTCTCGATTATGAATCATTTGACACATGCGAACCATGCCTGATGGGCAAGATGACCAAGACTCCGTTCTCCGGAACAATGGAGCGAGCGACCAACTTGTTGGAAATCATACATACCGATGTGTGCGGTCCAATGAGCGTTGAGGCTCATGGAGGATATCGTTATGTTCTCACTCTCACTGATGACTTGAGTAGATATGGGTATGTCTACTTAATGAAACACAAGTCTGAGACTTTTGAAAAGTTCAAGGAATTTCAGAATGAGGTAGAGAATCAACGTGACCGAAAGATAAAATTCTTACGATCGGATCGTGGAGGAGAATATTTAAGTCACGAATTTGGTACACACTTAAGAAAATGTGGAATCGTTTCACAACTCACGCCGCCTGGAACACCTCAGCGGAACGGTGTGTCCGAACGTCGTAATCGCACTCTATTGGATATGGTGCGATCTATGATGTCTCTTACCGATTTACCGCTATCATTTTGGGGATACGCTCTAGAGACAGCTACATTCACTTTAAATAGGGCACCTTCTAAATCCGTTGAGACGACACCATATGAATTATGGTTTGGGAAGAAACCTAAGTTGTCGTTTCTAAAAGTTTGGGGATGCGATGCTTATGTCAAGAAACTTCAACCTGAAAAGCTCGAACCCAAGTCGGAAAAATGTGTCTTCATAGGATACCCTAAAGAAACCATTGGGTATACCTTCTACTTAAGATCCGAGGGCAAGATCTTTTTTGCCAAGAATGGATCCTTTCTGGAAAAGGAGTTTCTCTCGAAAGAAGTAAGTGGGAGGAAAGTAGAACTCGATGAAGTACTACCTCTTGAACGGGAAAGTAGTGCAGCTTAGGAAAATGTTCCTGTGATGACCAACTGAAGAGGAAAATAATGATGATGATCAAGGTACTTTGGATCAAGTTGCTACTGAACTTCGTAGGTCCACAAGGACACGTTCCGCACCAGAGTGGTACGACAACCCTGTCCTGGAAATCATGTTGTTAGACAACGGTGAACCTTCGAACTATGAAGAAGCGATGGCGGGCCCAGATTCCAACAAATGGCTAGAAGCCATGAAATCCGAGATAGAATCCATGTATGAAAACAAAGTATGGACTTTGACTGACTTGCTCGATGATCGGCGAGCGATAGAAAACAAATGGATCTTTAAGAAGAATACGGACGCGGATGGTAATGTCACCATCTATAAAGCTCGACTTGTCGCTAAGGGTTATCGGCAAGTTCAAGGGATTGACTACGATGAGACTTTCTCTCCCGTAGCGAAGCTTAAGTCCGTCCGAATCATGTTAGCAATTGCCGCATACTATGATTATGAGATATGGCAGATGGACGTCAAAACGGCATTCCTTAACGGGCATCTTAAGGAAGAACTGTATATGATGCAGCCGGAGGGTTTTGTTGATCCTAAGAATGCTAACAAAGTATGCAAGCTCCAGCGATCCATTTATGTGCTGGTGCAAGCACCTCGGAGTTGGAACATTCGCTTTGATGAAATGATCAAAGCGTTTGGGTTTATGCAAACTTATGGAGAAGCCTGCGTTTACAAGAAAGTGAGTGGGAGCTCTGTAGCATTTCTCATATTATATGTAGATGACATACTTTTGATGGGAAATGATATAGAATTCTTGGACAGCATTAAGGCCTACTTGAATAAGTGTTTTTCAATGAAGGACCTTGGAGAAGCTGCTTATATATTAGGCATCAAGATCTATAGAGATAGATCGAGACGCCTCATAGGTCTTTCACAAAGCACATACCTTGATGAGATTTTGAAGAAGTTAAAAATGGATCAGTCCAAGAAGGGGTTCTTGCCTGTATTGCAAGGTGTGAGATTGAGCTCGGCTCAATGCCTGACCACGACAAAAGATAAAGAAGAGATGAGCGTCATCCCCTATGCCTCAGCCATAGGATCTATTATGTATGCCATGTTGTGTACCAGGCCTGATGTAAACCTTGCCGTAAGTTTGGTAGGAAGGTACCAAAGTAATCCCGGCAAGGAACACTGGACAGCGGTCAAGAATATCCTAAAGTACCTGAAAAGGACGAAGGACATGTTTCTCGTTTATGGAGGTGACGAAGAGCTCGTCGTAAAGGGTTACGTCGACGCTAGCTTCGACACAGATCTGGATGACTCTAAGTCACAAACCGGATACGTGTATATGTTGAATGGTGGAGCAGTAAGCTGGTGCAGCTGCAAGCAGAGCGTCGTGGCGGGATCTACATGTGAAGCGGAGTACATGGCAGCCTCGGAGGCAGCGCATGAAGCAATTTGGGTGAAGGAGTTCATCACCGACCTAGGAGTCATACCCAATGCGTCGGGGCCGATCAAACTCTTCTGTGACAACACTGGAGCTATTGCCCTTGCCAAGGAGCCCAGGTTTCACAAGAAGACCAGGCACATCAAGCGTCGTTTCAACTCCATCCGTGAAAATGTTCAAGATGGAGACATAGATATTTGCAAAGTACATACGGATCTGAATGTCGCAGATCCATTGACTAAACCTCTCTCGCGAGCAAAACATGATCAACACCAGAACTCTATGGGTGTTCGATTCATCACAATGTAACTAGATTATTGACTCTAGTGCAAGTGAGAGACTGTTGGAAATATGCCCTAGAGGCAATAATAAAAGCATTATTATTATATTTCCTTGTTCATGATAATTGTCTTTTATTCATGCTATAATTGTATTATCCGGATATCATAATACACGTGTGAATACATAGACCATAACATGTCCCTAGTGAGCCTCTAGTTGACTAGCTCGTTGGTCAACAGATAGTCATGGTTTCCTGACTATGGACATTAGATGTCATTGACAACGGGATCACATCATTAGGAGAATGATGTGATGGACAAGACCCAATCCTAAGCATAGCACAAGATCGTGTAGTTCGTTTTGCTAGAGCTTTTTCAATGTCAAGTATCTCTTCCTTAGACCATGAGATCGTGTAACTCCCGGATACCGTAGGATTGCTTTGGGTGTACCAAACGTCACAACGTAACTGGGTGACTATAAAGGTGCACTACAGGTATCTCCGAAAGTGTCTTTTGGGTTGACACGGATCGAGACTGGGATTTGTCACTCCGTATGACGGAGAGGTATCTCTGGGCCCACTCGGTAATGCATCATCATAATGAGCTCAAAGTGACCAAGTGTTTGGTCACGGGATCATGCATTACGGTACGAGTAAAGTGACTTGCCGGTAACGAGACTGAACGAGGTATTGGGATACCGACGATCGAGTCTCGGGCTTGTAACGTACCGATTGACAAAGGGAATAGTATACGGGGTTGCTTGAATCCTCGACATCGTGGTTCATCCGATGACATCATCGAGGAGCATGTGGGAGCCAACATGGGTATCCAGATCCCGCTGTTGGTTATTGACCTGAGAGCTGTCTCGGTCATGTCTGCATGTCTCCCGAACCCAAAGGGTCTACACACTTAAGGTTCGGTGACGCTAGGGTTATTAGGAAGACTTGTATGTGAATACTGAATGTTGTTCGGAGTCCTGGATGAGATCTCGGACGTCACGAGGAGTTCCGGAAGGGTCCGGAGGTAAAGATTTATATATGGGAAGCTGTCATACGGACACCGGAAGGTTTCGGGGGCATATCGGTATTGTACCGGGGCCACCGGAAGGTTTCCGGGGGTCCACCGGGAGGGGCCACCCCTCCCGGGGGGCCACATGGGCTGCGTGGGGCAGGAGCCAGCCCCTGGAGGGCTGGGCGCGCCCCCCTTGGGCCCATGCGCCTAGGGTTGGGGGGGAACCCTAGAGGGGGCGCCCCCCTTTGCTTGAGGGGCA
The DNA here is from genome assembly GCF_002162155.2 of Triticum dicoccoides. NCBI lineage: Eukaryota > Viridiplantae > Streptophyta > Magnoliopsida > Poales > Poaceae > Triticum > Triticum dicoccoides. Next base: position 63,229,692 of record NC_041393.1, read on the forward strand.
AGTCCCCCCTCCCTGGCCGCCGCCCCCCCTCTAGATCCCATCTAGAGGGGCCGGCCCCCCTTGCCCCTTCCCCTATAAATAGAGGGGTGAGGGGAGGGCTGATTACCTAAGCCAAGGCGCAGCCCCTCCCCTCCCCAACACCTCTCCTCCTCCGTACGTGCTTGGCGAAGCCCTGTCGGAGTACTGCTGCACCAACAACACCACGCCGTCGTGCTGCCGTTGGAGCTGTCTTCCTCAACCTCTCCTTCCTCCTTGCTGGATCAAGACGGAGGAGACGTCGCCCGTACCGTAGTGTGTTGAACGCGGAGGTGCTGTCCGTTCAACACTTGGTCATCGGTGATCTGAATCACGGCGAGTACGACTCCATCATCACCATCCCCTTGAACGCTTCCGCACTCGATCCACAAGTGGTATGTAGATGCAAACTCACTCCCTTGACTCATTGCTTAGATGAACTCATAGATGGATCTTGGTGAAACCGTAGGAAAATTTTAATTTTCTACAACGTTCCCCAACATGCCCCACCCTTGGCGAGGGTGGGCACTCCTGGCCTTCGGTCTGGGGTGGATGGGGAGCGGGGGCAGGTGGCCCTTGGTTCCCCATCATTTGTCTCGGCGCCATCTCCTGGTCATGGAGACCAGCTGAGTGTTCGAAGGGTGATAGGCGGTCACTCCCCGGGCATCTTCACGCGGGAGGAGGTTATTCGGTTCGGCGGGATTCCGGACCAGGCGTCTGAGGGTCGACGGTTGAGCAATCGTCTTCAAGGCCGTCTGGAGGTGGACGACATGCAGCAGCGATGCGCCGTGAGGGTAGCCAAGCTTCGTGACGTCTAGGTCACTACTGGTATGTCGGTGAATACTTCGAATTCTATCTTGCATTTTTCGAATGATGAGATTGTTGATAATGCAAACCAATTAGGAATTTCACTAGGTAGTAATGAGGGTGAAGTTTCTAATTCCATTAATGATTTGCTTGATCTGGAAGCCGAGAGGGCTCTAGAATTGATTCATAACTTAGCCGCCGTAAAACCCATGAATGATTCCGAGATTGATGCTTTGGGAGTCCGGGTGCTTGATGACTTTTGTGCTAATCTCGCGCCTCCCCTTCAGGAGCCAGAGGAGGAGGATGAGAATGTCGAGACGGTTGTAGTTAGCAACCCAGAAACGGGGAGTGAGGACCGGGGGGGGGCACGAGGACCAGCCCTAAGCGCAAATGGAAGCACAAGATTTACCCGATGTCCGCGGTACGTAGGAGTGCTAGGATCCGCATGGCTAAAAAATTCCATGATGACATATGAAAGGAATCTTTTGGAATAGCAGAGGTCTTAAGGACTTGGCTAAAAGGAGGTTCCTCGCAGAAGCATCCATTGAGCATAGATTGGACTTTATTGCGTTGTCGGAAACTGGTAGGGCCAATTTCTCACCACAATCTCTCAACACTTTATCGGGGGGTATTGATTATGAATGGCATTGTCTGCCACCGAGAGGAAGATCGGGAGGGATCTTACTTGGTGTTAGATGCGACTCTCTCGAAGTTAGAAGTGTGAGCATGGGTGATTTTGCTGTTAAGTTCATGGTGTGGTCCAAGGTTGATGGATTTGACTGGGCTCTGGTGGCGGTGTATGGTGCTGCGCATGCAGAATTCAAACCTGATTTTTTGGCCGACCTTGTCAGAGTTTGCGGGTCTGAGCAACTCCCAATTCTGGTTGGGGGAGACTTTAATATTATTCGGAGACGTGATGAGAAGAACAATGATAATTTCGACAGGAGATGGTCGTTCATGTTCAACACTATTATTGAAAGCTTGGATTTGAGAGAGATTGAGCTTTCAGGTAGGAAGTTCACATGGGCTAACGCTTTGCCAACATTTGAGAAGTTGGATCGGGTACTTGCTAGTGTCGACTGGGAACAGAAGTTTCCCTTTGTAACAGTTCAGGCTCTCTCTCGCGGGATTTCTGATCACACGCCTCTTCTGCTCGACTCTGGTGGGGCTACTTACTCGGGCAATAAGAATTTGTTCTTGTTCGAGCTTGCATGGTTCGAGAGAGAAGGTTTCCTGGATCTCGTAGCCAGAGAGTGGGCTAAGGATGCAGGCGGTAGGAATGCGCTTGAGCGCTGGCAGAATAAGATTAGGCATTTGAGAAGTTTCCTACGTGGGTGGGCTAAACATCTTAGTGGGGTTTATAAGGCTGAAAAGGATCGGCTACTGGCCCTGATTCAGGCTTTAGACATAAAGGCAGAATCCACGCTTCTGCCGGCCATCGAGCTTCATACCAAGCTTGACGCTGAGATGAGGTTGAAGGAGCTTCTTCGTGAGGAAGAATTAAAGTGGGCGCTGCGAGCCAAGGTTCGCCGAGTGGTCTAGGGGGACGCGAACACTCAATTCTTCCACTTGATTGCCAATGGCAAACATAGGAAGAAGAGAATCTTCCAGCTAGAACAAGATGAGGGTACAATTATCGGTCAGGATAACCTGAAGCTTTACATCACTGAGTATTACAAACGATTGTTTGGACCACCAGAGGACAACTGTGTGTCGTTGGATGAGTCTAGGATACAAGATGTACCTCAACTTTCTGCTGTGGAGAACGATATCTTAACCGCCCCTTTCTCAGAGAAGGAGGTTTTCGAGGCCGTTTCCAAGATGGAAAATAATAAGGCACCTGGGCCAGATGGTTTCCCGGTTGAGTTCTATAAGAAGTGCTGGCATATTATTAAAGGGGACCTGTTGCCGATGTTCCATGATTTGTTCTCGGGACATTTGTAGCTTTTCCAACTTAATTTTGGAACAATAACCCTTCTCCCTAAGAAAACAGAGGCCGTGAGAATTGAGCAATTTTGACCGATCTGTCTTCAGAATGTCAGTTTCAAAATTTTCACCAAGGTTGGGACGATTAGGCTCACTCAGATTGTGCATGCTTTGGTGCAACCTTCTCAAACGGCTTTCATGCCGGACAGGAACATCTTGGAAGGGGTTGTGGTCCTTCATGAAACGCTCCATGAGATTCACACGAAAAAACTGGATGGAGTTATTTTCAAAGTGGACTTCGAGAAGGCTTATGATAAAGTCAAACGGCCGTTCCTTCAACAGGCTTTGCACATGAAGGGCTTTGATGAAGCTTGGCGGCGCCAGGTGGAGGCATTCACGCAAAAAGGAGCGTTGGAATTAAAGTGAATGACGACATATGTCACTATTTCCAAACACACAAGGGTCTGAGGCAGGGTGATCCTATGTCTCCAATTTTGTTCAATATTGTGGTTGATATGTTAGCAATTCTGATTGGGAGGGCAAAGGAGGCCGGTCAGGTGGGTGGCTTGGTGCCTCATCTAGTAGATGGTGGTTTGTCCATTCTGCAATACGCTAATGATACAATCATTTTTATGGAACACGACTTGGCAAAAGCGAGAAACATGAAGTTAGTGTTATGCTTATTTGAACAATTGTTGGGGCTGAAGATTAATTTCCATAAAAGCGAGCTGTTCTGCTTTGGTAGAGCCAAAGATGAACAAGAGGCTTACAGACAATTGTTTGGTTGTGAAGTGGGGGCTTTACCTTTCACGTATATCGGTATTCCATTCACCATCGTAAGCTAACAAATAGCGAGTGGAAGTGTATCGAGGATCGGTTCGAGAAGAAACTGAGTTGATGGAAAGGAAAACTCATGTCTTATGGAGGCCGGTTGATTCTTATTAACTCGGTGCTCACGAGTTTACCTATGTTCCTCTTATCCTTCTTTGAGGTCCCAGTTGGAGTTAGGAAAAGACTGGAGTTCTATCGATCCCGATTCTTTTGGCAAAGTGATGAGCTTAAGAGAAAATACAGACTGGCCAAATGGGATATTATTTGTCGACCAAAGGACCAGGGGGGCCTTGGTATTGGAAATCTTGAAGTTAAGAACAGATGCCTGCTTAGTAAGTGGCTGTTTAAGTTATCTTCTGAGACAGAGGCAACATGGGCGCAAATTTTACGTAGTAAATATCTGCAGTCCAAGACCCTATCCCAGGTCACTCTGCGACCAACTGATTCGCCGTTCTGGAAGGGGCTCATGAGAATCAAAACTACCTTCTTTAACAGAACGAGGTGTATTGTCAGTAATGGCAGCAACACTAGATTCTGGGAGGATACGTGGTTTGGTGACACGCCTTTGGTGACCCAGTATCCGTCTCTTTATCGTATTGTTCAGCATCGTGAGGCTCTTGTTGCCACGGTTATGCAGTCCATTCCACTCAACATTCAGTTTAGGAGGGTGCTCGTGGGTGATCGATAGGAAGCATGGCTTCACCTAGTCCGTAGACTGATGGAGGTTCAGTTAACTCCTCAGCCCGATAAGTTGTGTTGGAAGCTTACTAGATCTGGGGAGTTCACGGTTAAATCGATGTATATTGATATCATTAACACTAGTGTGATTCCTAGTTCCAAAGTTGTTTGGAAAGTTAAAGTCCCTTTGAAGATTAAAGTGTTTATGTGGTTTGTGCATAAACAAGTAATCTTAACAAAGGACAATCTAGTTAAGTACAACTGGACAGGTTCTACTAGGTGTAGTTTCCGTGATCGGGACGAAACTATCAAGCATCTCTTTTTTGACTATCCGTTGGCACGAGGGTTGTGGCGCTCTGTGCAAATTGCCTTCAACATTACTCCTCCCACTTCGGTCAACACGTTATTCGGGGTGTGGCTTGCTGGGATAGAGTCCGAAACAACTAGACACATTCGTGTAGGAGTATGTGCGTTGTTATGGGCAATTTGGAATTGTAGAAATGATTTGGCATTTAACAGGACAACACCTATTCATTTTTTGCAGGTTCTATTCCGGGCTACAGCGTTGATCCGTATGTGGTCCTTACTCACTCCGACGGAGGCCAGGGAGCATTTGGTTACTGGATCTGTCCGGTGGGAGATGGTAGCGCGGGATATCTTCAACCGGTTTGGATGGCGGTCATGTAATAGGATAGAAAATTAATTTACCTATCTTCTATTTTGCCTGCCGGTTGTGGCTTTTTGGGCTGTTTATTTTGGCTTTGAGGCTCTGTGTGAGCTAGCCTTTGCGGTTGTTTGCAGACTTTGATACCTTGTTGAACCTTTTTTACTATCTAATAAATGTGGCCGTAAGCATCGTACTGATGCAGAGGCCGGGGAGTCCCCCTTTTCGAAAAAAAAGATCCACCCATGGCAGACCAGGAGCAGGGCCACTGGACGTAGCAATCGCTGTCGCGCATTGCCGAGCACCATGTCGTCCAGGGAGTGGGGAGCACCACCCGAACCCGAGGACCACCGCAGTGCCCAGTCGTAGCCTGCACTGAACAACCAAAGACGCCAAATTTGCCACGCCAAGCCAACCAGCCAGCCAAGGCCATCATCCATGCACGTCGGAGCATCCCGTGGACCGCGCGACCGATGGATGCCACACGCCCCCGCGCGCCAGATCTGGGACGCACTCACCCGTGCGCCCACTGCAGCCTCTAGCCGCCCCCATGCGGACCGCGCGACCAAAGGATGTCGCGCGCACCCGCGGGTGAAGTCTATTTTAAACCCTGAACTCGTATGCGTCGTCGTTTTTAAACCCCAACCTCCAAATCCCTGAAATCGGCACCCTCAACTCCCTAATCCCGGTCATTTTTGTCCTTGCTGGCGTATCCAAACGGAGGAAAGGCTGGGATCGCTGAGTCAGCTGTCATTGTGGGTCCCCTCGGTCGCTGAAAACGCTAAATGGTCGAGCCAGACCAGCTCGCACCTCTCCTCGCTCAGTTCGCCCCCTCGCCCCTTCCCCTTCTCTCCCCTGACGCACCAGCTTCCTCCTGCGGCGGCATTGGCGACGGCTCGCGGATGATCGCAGCGAGCTCCGTCGTCCACGCCGGCGGAAAAGGAACAGGTGAGTCATCCTCATCATCTGTGATTGCTTGGTCGACCTTTTTTCCTTCTGCCTGTAGTTAGGTTTAGGGTTCTACAGTGGCGCAATGTGTTTTTTTTTGCGATTTAGTGGCCTGTTGAATGGAAGGATTTGGGGCCAAATACATACTAATGGACCGATGCCTTACATGGATTGTAGGTTTAATCATTTTTTGTAGTCTTTTAGTCAGTTTTGTGACTGTGATTACTGAAGGTGTGAATATTGTCTGAAATTAAATCTTGCACTGTAGATTACTGAATGTAGGTGAACCTGATTGCATATATGTGTTTCTGTCGGTTTTTTAGTCAATTCATGGATCCAGCAGAGGTGCTCAATGTCAGGTTTCACTATGGAGGGCGGTTTATTCATATTGGGCCATCTCTTGATTATGTTGGGGGAGATACTGCAATGTCAGAGATAGAGAGGGATAAGTTGTCACTGCCAGAGCTCAGAGGATATTTAGGAGATCATTTGACAGTCAAAGACAGCATGAAGTTGTATTTTCTTATGCCAGGAAGAGAGTTGGTTAATGGACTAGTGTTTCTATACACTGATGAAGGTTGCCTGAAGATGTCAGAGTACATTACAGATGGAGGGGTTGCTGATGTTTTTGTGGAGTACAATGGTGAGCAAGATGAACCAGAAATTTGGTTGCATAACTAGAAACATCTAACTCTACTGAGACATGAGGAAACCTGCAACTAAACCAACAACAAAGAGAAATAAACCATAAAATAACAGACACTTGTACATCTGCATCTCATCTCTGCTAGCACTTCTAGCTCTACTTTCTGCTACCAAATCATTTTTCTTCTCCAATTCCTCTTTCAAAACAGCAACCTCTCCTTCCCTTGACTGGCCAGCAAGCTCATCCTCCAGCCTCCACACTTTATCCTGTAGGTCTCCTAGCAATTGACGAACAAATGGAGTTGTGGGGGCGTCATGCCAGTCGATGAATCCATGCTGTTCAGTTCATGACACAGAAAATTCAGAGTTTGACGGAACAAAAACAGAGAGAAAGAGGACATGTGAGGAATCAAGCTTACCTGCAAATCCACGCAGGAATAATATCTCCTACCAGGGTTCGCCGGACTCCAGGATATCCACCGCGGCGCCTTCCTGCCGCACCGAGCGCAAATCACCGCCGGCTCGTAAGCCATTGGTTGCTCCCGATAGGGCACCGGAGACCTTGCTGCTGTGCCTCTCCTTCAGAGCCCACCATCGCCTCGAGAAGCTGACGAATCACCGGAGGAGCAAGACATCTCTCTGTCGCGGCGGCGGCTGCGCAGCAGCGGCGGCGGCGGCTATGCGGCAGCGGCGGCGGCGGCGGCGCCACACTCTCTCTGTCGCTGACGAACCCTAGAACGAGAGAAAGAGAGAGCTGGCAGAGAGGGGAGGGGGTAATCAAGTCGCAAACCCGGCGGCCCGCACTGCCACGTCACCTAATCCTCCTCTCAGATGCATTAAGGACAAAAACGACCGGGATTAGGGAGTTGAGGGTGCCGATTTCAGGGATTTGGAGGTTGGGGTTTAAAAACGACGACGCGTACGAGTTCAGGGTTTAAAATAGACTTCACCCCGCACCCACCTCCGGCCTCCGAGCCCTTCCGCCGCACGCCAGATCTTGGCCGCCTGCCCGTGCGCCAGCGCAGCATCTGGCCGCTCCTGTGCAACGCTGCACCACCCCCACCATCGACAGGCTGCGTGCCGAGCGCCGCCACCATGCTGCCTCATCGCGCTGCCCTGAGCAGCCACGTGCCCGAGCTTCAACCGGCCCGTGCCGCTCGATCCGGAAAAGGAAGAGGATAAGAGTCCCGCCGCCGCCCAACCACACGGGGTTTGCCTGGCAGCGGCGAGGGAAGGGGGCGGTATGGAGCGTTGACGGCGACTGGGTTTAGCTCCCTGGTCGCCCACGGGAGCGACCGAGTGGAGCGCGAAAAAAATATATCCAGAGAAGACGATTTTAGGTCCTCCCACTGACTATTAGTAGTACTTACTATTAACTTAGTACATGTCGGATTAACTTGTTCAGATGTTCGATACACATTTAGGAACCCTTTAGGTTTACTAAACGCATGCACTTTAGTAGTGTTGTACTAGTAGCATTTAAATTTCAAGTTCTAGCTACCATTCTTTTTTTATTTTGTGGATGAAGTTCTAGCTACCATTCTGATTGGGCGCCAATCAAAGGCACAAAGAAAAAGAAGGAAAAGAAAAGGAAAAGGAAACGAGACAGTCTAGCAGTATTGCAGGTTTGCAGCTTTGTTACTATCCCAACCTATAACCTTTGCGTGTCCATGATGATATTCCAAAATCTCACGTGTTAGGTCAGCCGCCATGCACGCAGATAGCCTCTAGTGGTCTACTCAGTGATAGGGTAACAGTAGTTCGACCTACTCTACTCTCAGAAGTAGTAGCAATATTTCATATCAAAACTTCGCTTTCGCACATGGGAGCACGCCCTTCTGTCATTGGATTTGTTTTCAAAGTGTGAAAAAGTTCCAAACAAAAATTTGGCACATACATCTTCACATTATATGTGTGCATGTTAAGGTTCGGAAAAAATCGACATTTTTGTGACTTGTGTAAAAAAGACAAAAAGATGTACGCTGAAAAGCATTTTTTTTAACATCAGATTTTGTCTTTTTCACACGCGACACATAACTTGTCGGTTTTTCACAAAACGACTTTGTGAGCATGTACAATATCTTGCTCCTCTCGATATCTTGCTTGTGATTGCGTCCTGCCCTTAAGTAGGTGTGGTATGGGCTGTCACCCACTTAGGCCCGAGGAAATGTTGGTTGGGCTTGTGGACGGGGTTGGGTTGTTGCTCACTGAGCTGGGCTTCACCCGCAGGTAGGGCCGTCGTGACAGGGACTCTCACATCCACTCCTCCTTGAGTGGCGGCTTTACCCCAAGCCGCGGGCTGAGGGAAGCGATCGAAGAGAGGAGCTCAGTCTTCCCAGATGTCTTCCGAGGCGACCTCCAGTGACCAACGCACCTTCACTTGCTCCACCATAGGACTGTTCTTCCGCGCCAGCAAGTTTGAAGTATCTCCATGGGAATATCAAGCATGTCAGTAAAGATGGGGAGATCAAGGGTAACAGTCGTACTAGGGAGGAGGGCTCGGCAGAGCAGCGAACCATGAAAAACAGGATGAACCGAAGCATGTGCTTGGAGCTGCAACTTGTAGGCAACTGTGTTGATCTTCTTGGATAAGGGCCATAGAACTTGAATGACAACTTATGGTTTTCCTGTGGCACCATGAAGACTGAAAATATGGTTGAAGTTTCAGAAAGACACTGTCATGCACCTCAAATTCCCAGAATGAGCGATGCTTATCTGTGTACTCTTCATGCATTGTCGAGCATGATGGGGATCATGCTGATTCAAATCCGGCATGACCACGTGCTCCTCAAGCCACGCCTCTAAAGATGGAACTGAACATGAGTTAGTGGTTGTGATCCCCCACTGTTTCGGCTCATAACCAAAGAGCACCTTAAAATGAGACATTTTGATGGCCGAGTGGTGAGAAGAATTATGCCAAAACTGTGCCAAAGGAATCCAAAAGCTCCGGCAACGGGGACAAGCATGCGTGAAACAACGTAGGGAAGTCTCAACACAGTGATTCACGTGCTCTACTTGACCATCCGTCTGCAGATGATTGGATGTGCTCAATCGCAGCTCGGTGCCTACATACCTGAACAATTCCTGCCGAAAATGGCTCTCTGTCAGACACGATTGCTCGAGAGAATACGTCAAGTTTGTAGATGTGTTGCATATATAACTTGGCCACTTTAGGTGTTGTATAGGGGTGAGCAACGGGCAAGAAGTGGGCTTACTGTGTCCTATTATCCACCAACTCCCAAAAGCTGTTAGATTTTCCCGACTAAGGTAAGCCATTGACGAAATCCATGGTAATCAAGTCCCAAGGCTCCTTAGGAACATGCAGTGGTAACATCAGTCCTAGTTGAGCAGATCTATCCGGCTTTGCTTGTTGACAGAATGTGGAACACCTGATGTAGTGTTGTACATGGAGCTTCATTTTGGGCCAGGCGAACAATCGGCGAATACGACAATAGGTCACTGGAAACCCTGAGTGCCCCCCCCCCCACAGAGCTATCATGGAAGGCCTGCATGATATGCTGCTACAACGAGATAGAACCGTTGAGCCAAATGCGCCCCCAAAACGCAAAATTTCTTGCTGCAAAGAGAAGCGACCTTTAGGATTCTACCGAATTGCCAACTATTCCAGAAGACGGAGCGCTTGAGGGTTGGTCTGGTAGGTCTACACAATGTCCCGTAGCCATGCTGGTTGGCATTCTGACATAGTTGAGAGGATTTCAGAGGGATTTGCGCGAGACATCACGTCAACAACTGAATTGTCTGACCCTTTCTTGTACTTGATCTGGTACTGGAGCCCTAGTAATTTAGTGAACACCTTTTGTTGCCATGGAGTGGTGAGGCGCTGCTCTTCGAGGTGCACCAAACTTCTCTAGTCTGTGTGGATCACAAATTCAGCATGTTGAAGATATGGCCTACATTGATCGACTGCAACAATGATTGCTAAGTATTCTTTCTCGTAGGTTGAGAGGCCCTAGTAATGAGGACTCAAAGCTTTACTCATGAAAGCCAGAGGATGGTCATTCTGTTGCAGCATGGCACCACTCCTTTTGTTGCTAGCATCTATCTCCACGACGAAAGGCTGAGTGATATTAGGCAAGGCCAAAACTGGAGCGGAGACCAATTGGTCCCTGAGGGCCTGGAAAGCTGTTTGAGTGGTGTTGGTCCACACGAACGGGACCCCTTTCTTGAGCAAGTTGAAGAGCGGCCTTCCAATCACTCCAAAGTTTCTGAGGAATCTTTGATAGTAACCGGTGAGGCCTAAGAAACTATGCACGCCCTTGATGTCACTTGGTGTTTTCCACTCCACCATTGCATGTATCTTGCTTGGGTCGGTTGCCACTCCATGTGCGCTGATGACATGGCCTATGTAAGAAAGTTGCTACTGACCAAATGCACATTTGCTTTCTTTGACTTTCTATTGAACTTGCTGCAACAGTTCGAGGATCTCACGAAGCTTCAGTTTGTGCCTTTCCAAAGTCTCGCTATACACTAAGATGTCATTGTCGGCGTTCTAGATACGGGGGTACCCAGACTTGCCTGCCTGCGGCCCACGGCATGGCTCCATCGATGGCCTGGTACGGCCCAGCTTCAATATCAACAACTGAAGACCATCACGAGAGGCCAAGCCTCGTGAGACGGACGACGCCAAGACCTCCAAGGGGGTCGGCCTCCTCAGGCTGGCTCCCAAGGAGCGGAGATTTCTATGCAAGGCGCACCTCATGAGGCTCAGCTAACGTGAGTCATGATGATCAAGGCTAGGCGGGCGCAGAGTACCAGTTTCCTCTTTGGTCCGAAGGAGGCAAGCAGCAGGCGCGGAGTCCCGAGGAATCAGCCAAAGGTTTCCATTCTGGTGCAACAAGATCAAGACCGCCAGGACGGCAGGACGGAGGTCATCGTCGAGCCCACCGCAGCGTCATGACCAGAGGCTTTTTCAAGCCAAGACCACTTTAGTTAGGATAGGATGTACTTGTTGTCTCCCTTCAAATCTGGCCATTGTGGGATCCCTTCCTGCCAACATTTGGGAAGAGGACCAAGGCCACTATAAATAGGACTTAGCCACCACCATAGAAGGGGGGTCAATCCGAACGGAGCGAAGCCATTCCTCCTTCTCCAGCTTTCTTGAGCTCAAGAACACCTCACCTCCTGAGTCTGCTCATCCAATATACTAGTTAATCCTCTGCCCCTCGAGGCAATCCACCACAAAGTTGGAGTAGGGTATTACAATGTAAGGTGGGCCGAACTAGGATAAACTGTTGTGTCTCCCTGTCCCTTTGAGCTCGACGCGCTAGGCTGTGAGGATCGCGAGTAGGCAGGCTCGGTAGGTTGAGATCTCCGCACGCACCCCAGAGTTCGAGCCTCTCAAGGGTTTGTGGAACCCGAAATCCGACATTTGGCTCGCCAGGTAGGGGTGCGTTGGAGATCCACTGCTCCGTCCGCCACATCCCGCCGCTGGCTCTGATAGCAGGCGCTCCCTCGTCGACTAGGCCATCGCGCACCCTTGGGGGAGCCATGGGCCTCCGCGCTTTCACCCCCGCCTTGCGATAGGTGGAGTGGCCACCCAAGTTTAGGCCCAAGATGCCGCCATGCTATGATGGTGCGGCGGATCTGGCTAGCTTCCTCCAGGCGTACGAGGAGGCTGTTGGGGCGGCACGTGGAGTCGACAAGGTGATGGCCAACTGGCTCCCAATGGCCCTCATAGGCGCACTACGCGCCTGGATGCTCAACCTGCCGGAGTCCTCTGCGGCCTCCTGGGAGGAGCTGTGCGGCCTCTTCATCGCACACTTCACGGTGCCGGCGCCCCCCGTCGTCGTAACTCTCCTGGGTGGCTCGCAGGCACCGCCCTCCGACCGCCACATCAAGCAGTTCTACCGCCAAGTAAGCGCCGCCCAGGTAAGCTCAGGGGCTCCCCCGGGCTGGGCAGCACCTAAGGCCGAGCTCACCTTCGGCCCAGAAGATCATCCAGCTACCACGGCAGGAGCGGGCGCGCTCCCGATGCTCTACACCCCCACCATCTGCAACGTGGCAGTCACCAAGACCCTCATCTACGGCGGAGCTTGCCTCAACATGCTCTACGTGGAGGCATTCGGCCTGCTTCACGTGCCCCACAGCCGGCTCCATCCCACCAAGCCCTTCTCCGGGGTCGGCGATGGCTCCACCAGCCCCTGGGCCAAATACGCCTTCCCGTCACTTTCGGGACCCGCGACAACTACCGCACCAAGCTCATCGACTTCGGCATCGCCCGGATCGACCTGCCATACAGCGCCATCCTTGGGTACCCAGCCCTGGCCAAGTTCATGGTGGCAACTCATCCAGCCTACAACCTCGTGAGGATGCCAGGTAGTAGAGGTGTCCTTACGGTGGCAGGGGACACCAAGGATGCGTTGCAGGCCTCCAAGCTCGTCTTTAGGACTGCGGCATCCGTGCAGCCGAGCGAGAAAGGGGGCCCTGAGGCTTCAGGGGCAGCACCAGCCAAGAAGAAGCAGCTGTTTTCCCAAGACCGAGCCAAGACGAAGAAAGTGCCAGTTGATGAGGATAGGGCATCAGGCGCCACCTTCACCATAGGAGCTGACCTCCCCCAGGACCAAGAGAAAGCGTTGGTCAGCTTCTTGCACGCCAATAAGGAAGTGTTCGCATGGGAGCCCAAGGACCTGGTCGGGATTCCAAGTGGAATAATCGAGCATCACTTGAGGGTATGCCCAAACGTGCACCTAGTGAAGTAGAAGGCCCGATGACAGTCCACCAAGAAGCAAGGGTTCATCGTCCAAGAAACCCGCAAGCTGCAGGATGCTGGAGTCATTCGGGAGGTGCGGTACCCGGACTGGCTGGCCAACCCAGTCATCGTCCCCAAGAAAGGAGGGAAGGCGCGCATGTGTGTCGACTTCACCAACCTCAACAAGTCTTGCCCCCAGGATCCCTTCCCGCTTCCGGGCATCGACCAGATCGTCGACTCCACCGCCGAGTGCGACCTGTTGTGCTTTTTGGATGCCTTCTCGGGCTACCACCAGATCAAGATGGTCGTGCAAGATGTGGAGAAGACGGCGTTCCTGACCCCCTGCGGGGTGTACTGCTACACCTGCATGTCTTTCGGGCTGCACAATGTCGGGCCTACCTTCCAGCGGCTGATGCACATCACCCTGGGCTGGTAGCTCGGGAGAAATGTTGAGGCTTATGTTGATGACATAGTGGTGAAGTCTCAGGAGGCGAAGACCCTGATTGAGGATCTGAAGGAAATGTTTGCCAGCCTGCGCAAGGTGGACCTGTGGCTCAATCCCGAGAAGTGCATGTTCAGGGTTCCCTCTGGCAAGCTGCTGGGTTTCCTAGTGTCGCATAGAGGAATTGAGGCTAATCCAGAGAAAGTCAAGGCCATAGAAGACATGAGCCCCCCGTAGACGCTCAAGGAGATGTAAAAGCTGGCGAGCTGTGTGACCTCGTTGGGGCGCTTCATCTCCAAGCTGGGGGAATGCGCCCTCCCGTTCTTCAAGCTGATGAAAAATAAGGGGCCCTTTGAGTGGACCCCTGAAGCTAATGCGGCCTTTCAAGACCTCAAGAGATACCTGACCAGCCCGCCGGTGATGGTGGCGCCGCGCCCTCTCAAGCCCCTGGTGATATATTTGGCTGCCATCCCTCACTCCGTCAGTGCCACTCTGGTGGCACTAAGAGAGGAGCGCCTGATCAAGGACCCTCAGCAGGGCACATGGTCACCAAGTAAAGCACAACAGCCACAAGATGGTACTCCTGAGGCCTCGACTGACTCAACGGCCAACATCCCTCCCAAGGCTCAAACCGACCCTTCGGCCGGAGGGGCTCCTGAGGCTGAGGCTCGCGAGGCCGTCGCCGGTGCGGCAGGTGACGGGACCCCTGAAGATCAGCATCCTCAAGAGACACAAGACCTCACCAACACCTCCTCCCTCGTCGAGCACCCAGTCTACTTCGTCAGCACGGTGCTATGAGAGGCGCGGGCATGCTACCCCATGCCCCAAAAGCTCCTGCTCGCACTCCTCGTCGCCTCCCAGAAGCTGCACCACTACTTCCAGGTGCACCCCATCAAGGTCGTTTCAGCCTACCCACTAGAGAGAGTGCTCCGGAGCCCTAATGTCGTCGGGCTGGTTGTAGCATGGAACATCAAGCTTCAGGCGTTCCAGCTCAAGTTCAGCACCGCCAGGGTCATCAAGGGCGCGGCCCTCGCTGATTTCATGGTAGAATGGACTGACGTCACTGACCACGGGATATGCGAGGATCGCTCCCTCTTGCCTGGAGACGAGGCGCCAGGCCGGTGGATCATGTACTTCGATGGTGCATTCTCATGACAAGGCGGCGGGGCTGGGGCCGTCCTCATCTCACCTGCCAAGGCAAGCTCTACTACGATATACAACTCTATTTCCAGCAGGGCGAAAAGGTCTCCAACAACATCGCAGAGTACGAAGGCTTGCTCGCCGACCTCAGAGTCGCGGCAGGACTGGGGGTGAAGCGTCTCACCATCAGGAGCGATTCGCAGCTCCTCATCAACTTCTCCAACAAAGAGTACACACCTGAGGACGAGCACATGGAGGCATACCTGGAAGAGGTATGCAAAATGGAGAAGCGATTCCTGGGCTCGGAACTGCAGCACATGCCAGGAGGAACGAACAAGGAGGAGGACGACATTGCCAAGAGGGCACCCGGAGGCTACCCCAGGAACCATGGGTGTTTGAGGAATGACTCTTCAAGCCATCAGCGGCTCCCCCCACCTCAGCACTAGCACCACCTCAGGAGGACCTACCCCAAGAACCAGCAACAGGCGCCCCGGCATGCGGCCTATCCTCAAGGGCCCGCCTACTCCTTGCACTTGAGCCTCAGGAGGGGTGTTGGACCGAGGAGTTCAAGACGTACATGCTTCAGGGGACTCTACCAGAGAAGGAGGAGGATGCCGAGCGCGCGGCTCGTCTGGCCACGGCATACTGCATCCAGGAAGCAGGGGCTTGAGTTGCTGGCAGACATACATGGTGGGGACTGCGGACACCACTCTTCATCACACACGCTCATGGGCAAGGCGTTCCGCAGTGGGTTCTATTGGCCCACAGCACTCAACGACGCCACCAAACTGGTGCGCTCCTATGAAGCATGCTAGTTCCACGCCAAGCAGATCCACCAGCCCGCGCAAGACCTCCAGACTATCCTGCTCACGTATCCGTTCATGGTCTGGGGGTTGGACATCTTGGGGCCATTTCCCTGAGCGCCAGGGGGCTACTGCTACCTCTACGTCGCCATTGACAAGTTCACCAAGTGGGCGGAGGTAGAAGTCATTCGCACCATCCCAACCGGGTAAGCCATAAAGTTCATCAAAGGCCTCGTGAGCCGTTTGGGGTTCCTAATCGCATCATCACCGACAACGGCTTGCAGTTCACTAGCAACCTTTTCAAAACATGTTGTGCTAACCTTGGAAAGCAGATATGCTACGCCTCAGTGGCATACCCCCAGGAGCAACGGCCAGACCGAGCATGCCAACGCAGAGGTCTTGAGGGGCCTCAAGGCAAGGACCTTCAAGAAGAAGCTCGAGGCCTACGGCAGGGGCTGGCTCGACGAGCTCCAGTCCGTGTTGTGTTCCATCTGCACCACTGCAACCAAGCCGATGGGCGAGAAGCCATTCTTCCTCATCTATGGAGCTGAAGCAGTTCTCCCACATGAGGTCAAGCATCGCTCCACGCGGGTCCTAGCATTCGACGAGGCACATCAGGATGCCACGCGGGGGATGGATCTCGTGTTGGGGGAGGAATTCCGCCGTCAAGCCTCGCTCCGAGCGGCAAGGTACCAGCAGGCGCTGCAGCGGTACCACTGCCACAGCGTCCGTTCTAGGACGTTGGAGGTGGGCGACCTCGTCCAGAGGCGGGTGCTCTCCAAGGAGGGGCTGCACAAGCTCTCTCCCATGTGGGAGGGCCCATTTAGGATTGCCCGTGTCTCCAGGCCTGGCACCGCGTGCCTAGAGACACAGGATGGGTTCCCCATCCAGAACACCTGGAACATCCTGCACCTCCGGAAGTTCTACCCATGAAGCAAGGCTCCAGCCTGTGAAGGTCTCTGCTCGTGACACTCTCACGTAATAATGAGTGTGGCTGTACATGCCCAGGAGTCTCCTGAGAGCCGCCTTGGGGCCTCACGGGGGCTCAATCCCACGTCCTAGTGGCAGCACTTAGCTCCGCGCTGGTGAGAAGACTAGACTAGGTGCCGGACGTGGCTGTTCGTTTGCTTTCCGAAGTTGCTTGCAATCTTTTAGTGGTCTTTAATGGAGTTGGTGTTTTCGTGCTTTGGTTCGCCAAGTTTGATTTTCTATGCTCTCATTTTGTTCGTTCTTAGCCTGGGCCAGGAAGGAGTGGTGGTTGCCCGCCGCTCTTCCTCGCGCGTGGGGGCTAGGCAGGTGTGTGCGCACGGGCCCGCCCTCGCACAAGCACACCTCGCCGAACCCCGTTGCCCCAGTCCTTTGGCTTTATCCTCATGAGGAGCCCTCAATCAAGATCACAGGCACCATCACCCCCTCATGTCCGTGCCCCTTGGGCAGCGCGACATGCTGCATTAAGCCACATCTAACCTATGATAGGGGGCTCGCACAAGGAGGAATGAGGTGCTCGATAGGTTTCCTTTCTCTCTAAACAGCTCTGCAGCAGATCCACAGCACCTCCCGATGCCTTAAACGCCTCCCGAGTCACCATGAATGGGGGCTTTGCGAGATGTCAAGGGTCTCGCCCTTGTGAGGTGGGAAGCTACTGCAAACATGTCAAGCTAAGTTATCCTACCCTTGCTTACCTAGAATACAGACATCATGGCACAACATTCAGATAATAAGCATAGCATAAAGGGCCATAGCTTCCATAGTTCATTACAAACCCCAACGGGGCACCCTAGTTTTTTAAAATTGCAGAGGAAAGGAAAGGTCAAACAAAAGCGGCTCGCAGGGCCGCGGCAGGTCTTGAGTCCAAGTTTCGCGGCCCTGAGCTCAGGCCCAACTCTCCTCCTGCTTCACTGGGATGTGGCGGCGAGATGATCCGTTGCCTCCCTCGATCCAAGCTCAGCGGCGCGGAGGTTGATCGTAGGCGCCGCTGCTCGAGCTCTCGCCCGAGGAAGAGCTATCGTTGCGGGAGGAGTGGACATTGTCAAGGCCAAGCTCACCCCCGCCGTCGGCGCGGCCGACATCAAGGCCAAGATCATCATCGCTGTTGTCTTCTGGGCAGCACCCCATGCGGCGGTCATCCTCCCTGAACACCCTCACGAAGAGGGTCGCCAGGCCGTCGTACTTGAAGTGGAGGGTGCACCTCCTGCTCGTGCCTCGTGCGCAGGCGAACGCCTGCCAGCTGTGGGTCAGGACCATGCTGCCCGTGGCGGTGACCTCAATCACCACCCACGAGGCCCTGCTACAGCAGTCGTCGGCCTGCAGCCAGAGACCATCGAGCCCCGATGACGGCAGCTTGTCGGAGAATAAGCGCGGAAGCTAGAGCGAGGTGCCAGTGGGACTCTCCAACTACACCACGAACTCTGGGAGCACGTCCAATGAGGAGAAGAGCGGTCGAGGAGCGCGAGCAACTACAGCATGCCTCCCCTCGCAGTGGGGGCTGCCCTGGGGCGGTGGCCCCCGCCGCGAGAAGAAGTACCACCATGGACGCCAAGGGAGATGCCGGCCCTTGGGGATGCGCGCCCGCGCTCCCTGGGGGCTGCCACCAGAGTCGCGGCATGCTTGCGGGGACGGTCGCGGCCCCTCTTGGGTGGTGGAGAAGCTAGCCCCTCCTTGGGAGCCTTTCCCTTCTCAGCAGCCGAGAACCTCCTTGTTGGTGTCATGGATGTTACAGCAAGATGAAGAAGGAGAAGGGACAAGTAGCGAGAATACGGAGGAAGAGATGAGCGAGAGGGGCTCTGCCCCTCCCCTCATTTATAGCCAGAGGGAGGCCAACCGCCGGCCACCAAGACCTTGCGCAATGATGATCCTCTGCATGCAGCATCGACTCGTCAAGTTGAACGGATTTCAACACAGCATGGGGAAGTGGAGATGCCCACGTCCCATCAATCGCCATGCGCCATCCAAGGCCGTAGGCAGTTAGGGCCCGCGGCGCTCCACACTTGCCCCTTGGCTTCGCTTAGAAACCAAGTCCGAGCGTGCCTTGGGCCCGGGGGCTACTATCGGTGTTCTGGATACGGGGGTACCCATACTTTCCTGCCTGCGGCCCACGGCGTGGCTCCATCGATGGCTGGTATGGCCTAGCTTCAGCATCAACAACTCAAGACCCTCGCAAGAGGCCAAGCCTCGCGAGGCGGACGATGCCAAGACCTCCAAGGGCGTCGACCTCCTCAGGCTGGCTCCCGAGGAGCGGAGATTTCTATGAAAGGCGCACCTCATGAGGCTCAGCTGACGTGAGCCATGACGATCAAGGCCAGGCGGGCGCCAGTGGGAGTAGAGTACTAGTTTCCTCTTTGGTGCAAAGGAGGCAAGCAGCAGGCGCGGAGTCCCGAGGAATCAGCCAAAGGTTTCCATTCTGGTGCAACAAGACCAAGACCGCCAGGATTGCAGGACGAAGGTCATCGTCGAGCCCACCGCAATGTCATGACCAGAGGCTTTTGTAGGCGAAGACCACTTTAGTCAGGATAGGATGTACTTGTTGTCTCCCCTCAAATCTGGCCGTTGTGGGATCCCTTCCCGCCAACATTTGGGAAGAGGACCAAGGCCACTATAAATAGGACTTAGCCACCACCATAAAAGGGGGATCAATCCAAACGGAGCGAAGCCATTCCTCCTTCGCCAGTTCTCTTGAGCTCAAGAACACCTCACCTCCTGAGGATGTTCATCCACTGTACTAGTTCATCCTCTGCCCCTCGAGGCAATCCACCACAAAGCTGGAGTAGGGTATTACAGCGCAAGGTGGCCCGAACCAGGATAAACTGCTGTGTCTCCCTATCCCTTTGAGCTCGATGTGCTAGGCTGTGAGGATCGCGAGTAGCCAGGCTGGGTAGGTTGAGATCTCTGCACAAACCCTAGTGTTCGAACCTCTCAAGGGTTTGTGGAACCCGAAATCCGACAGTCATCAAAGAAAACAAGCACGTCATGACGTAACGCGGGGTGCAGAGTGCCATGAAACGTGCCTAGTGCTCCTGCTAAACCAAACGAGACCACCTTAAATTCATAATAGCCTGAATGTGTTTGGAAGGTTGTCTTGTATTCCTCTCCTTCAGCGATCTGGATTTGGTGGCACCCCGCTTGGAGATCAAGCTTCGAAAACCAGCATGAGCCATGTAATTCATCAAGCAACTCTTTGATGATGGGCACTAGATACTTGCCTATGACTACTAAAGCGTTGAGGTGACGATAGTCCATGCACAAATGCCATATTCCATCTTTTTGCTTGACCAAGATTATCAGAGAAGCAAATGGACTGGAACTTTTTTGAATAACGCTTGCGTTCAACAGTTCTTCCACTTGTCGATCAATTTCATCCTTATGTTCAGGGTTATGCCTATAGGGCCGAATGTTGATTGGCTGGGTGCCAGGGATCAAGGGAATGTGGTGATCGCAGTCACGCCATGGTGGTAGCCCCTCCAGCTCACCAAAAACTGCTAGGAATTCTGCCAGTACTTCCTGGATGCAGGCTAGTATAGGATCCTCCTTGTCCGGTGTCGAGCTCTTAGGACATAGGTACACAATATGTGAAACAGCTCCGGCCTTGTACATACTTTGTAACTGCATGAAGTTGATGGAGTGGGAGGTGGTAGAAGCA
>NC_041393.1:63250462-63257495 GCF_002162155.2 Triticum dicoccoides
CAAACTGAATAAATTTGGCACGCCAGTCAATAGTCATGGGGATGTGAGCCTCAAGCCAGTCCATACCTAAAATGACATCGTACGTGCCGAGAGTTACTTCATGTCTGTGTGAAATTCACTCCCCTGGGTCCTCCATGTGCATTGGGGCACCTGAGTTGTGCAGATGATCTCACCTCCATCCGCGACACACACCTTATTACAGGGACGAGATAGTGGTTGCATGCCCGCGATCGTCTTGGGCAGATCCTGATTGATGAACGAGGTGGAGCTGCCCAAATCAACAAGCATCAGAACCTCACATCCTTAGATCCACGCGTGCAACTGGAATGCTTTTGGAGCCACACCCCTAGATAGGATAGTGTTGGCCGAGAGATGGCCATGACTGTCTGAGACTGTGCCAGTTGGTGAAGAAACATCATCGTCGAGCACTGAGTTGATGCCAAACAGGCCGAGGAGTTCTTCCACGAGGTGTAGTTGGACGGACATGGGGCAGACGTGCTCTTGCCCCAGCATTCATCGAACTTGAAACAAAGCCCACGAGTGCGCCGGTAATCACGGAGGGCTTTGAGCTTCGATGGCTCCGAGCGTGCACCATCCTAGCGTGGTGCATCCGCCCGAGCTCCTTCCAGTCCACGACGGTCTATGGCAGTGGAGGACGAGACGACGATGCTGACAGTGGCAGAGGTACGCCACTTGAAAGCACAAGTGCTCCCTGGATGATTTTGGTAATTAATGTCAACATATATTCACCAAACCGCTTGGTGAGAAAGTATTATGCCGTTTGAGAGGTGAATTGAACATCATTGATGCCTCAAACTTGGAGTAGAAACTCCATGTGGATGCATGCAAGGCATGAGCCTTTCTTTGACTAATCCTTGATATTTCTCTTATGATGATGATCATATGTCTTGGATATACTTGTATACTTGCATGTTATCTAACCCTTGTAGGTACTTGGATGAGCCAAATTCTATGAGATTGTAACTCGATCAAATTCTAAGCAATCTCTACATCTCTGAATCTCTACAATATGGTGGTTGAAGACAAGGAAGCATTAATCCCTTCAATATATCCTTTGACAATTTCTATATATCAAATTTCATTTGATATCAAATTTCATGATTGTCATTTTGGATACACAAGTGCTCTTCCTTGCAAAACTAACCCATGTAGGAAGATGAACTCAAACTACAAGCGGTGCTCCCAACTCTAGATGAACTACATCAACCTTGAGCATCCTACACAAGTTCAACTACATGATCAAGATCAACACCACCACCAAGGTATGCCATTCTATCTAAGAGAAGCTTTGCCCCAAGACATGGGTCAAAGCAACTCAAAAAGATGTGAATACATCAAAGTGCTTAAATGAGAAGTGGCAACCCCATTTTGAGCTTAAACGATGAGTATGACCTATGATCAAGTGTCTTAAATTGACTCCTAAGTCAATATACTCTAACATAGGTGACTTTGCCGCTGACCAATTCTAGATGAAGTTCTCTAGTGTTTCTCTATTTTCTTGCATTTATCTCTTTCTTGTTTGTTTCCCCTTTCAAAAAAACTTTATCTAGATTTCATTTCTTTTCTCTTTTATGTTTTGCATTCCTTGCATTTAATTCATTACAAATCCTTTACCTAATTCCATGCAAATCTTTGTGAGAACCTATTTTCCTAGTGTAACACCCCGGATGTAACTTTCCATATTGTAACTCCAACTCTTGCCATTTCCGGCTATGTGATATGATATTTCCTTGATGTTTAGGTTTTTGTCTTGTTTTGCATTTTGTTCATGTCATGCATCTCATCTCATAGCATCATGTGCATTGCATCCATATGTTTTCATAAAACTCGTAGCCATTCGTAGTTGCCCCTTCTCTCTTTGTCTCCGTTGACCTTTTGCCAGGCCCCCTTGTCTTCGTCGACCTCTCTCAGACCCCCTCGCGAGCTTGTCTGAAGCTTACCCGAACCCGAACCGGTATGTCGTTACCGATGGATCCGGATCATCACCAAACATCTCTAAAACATCTTCGGTTTCTCTTTTGGTCTACCTAATCCGACCGTCCAATTTTGATCGGAGGGACCCAATAGCCCCTAAGCCAACCACCTGCTATATATTCAGATGAAACCCTAGCTACCCTGTCCAATCCATCCCTCCCATTCCGTCGCCGCCACCATCTTCCTCGGGATCTCCTCCCGATCCAAATCCTCTCTGACCCCTCCCTGTTTTTCAGCGTGCCCAAATCGCAGCAGCCAACCAACATCATCGGCCGTAGCCAGCGCCTCACGACCTCATTGCGCCTCCAGCCCCGCTAGACCCTGCCATCCTCATAACTCTGGCAAGCCGCCTGTAACCTCGCCTCTACCATGTGGTCCTCTTCTTCCCGTGTTTTCCTTGCGTTGTTGTTGACCCGCCTACCGTCATTCTTTGTCACCACAGGAGAACACCACGCCATGGCCTCTCTGATCTAGGCCAAGCCGACGCCCTGCACCCTCGGGTCCCCGCTGAACCTCCTTCCTCCGGCGACCAAGACCAATACCTAGGCCGAGCCCTTGCTTTCTTCTCCTTCTCGGATCTCTCTTTCTCTCTGAATGCGCTCCATCCCTGTCTTTCTTCCATAGGGAACCGACGCTACCCCTGAGCTCTGCCTGCGCCGTCGTTGCCCAGATCTGGTGCCGGCCAGCCAGATCTGCCCCGTATCCACCTCGCCGGACTTCCCTGTAGTCCGCCGCCGCTCCCCTTCAAGTCCCGCTGCACCAAGCCCCCCTCCAGCCACCGGTCTCCTTGCTGCATCCTGCAGCATCAGTTCAAGCAGAGGAGGGTGATGCCTCTTCCTTGACACCTCTCGTTGACCGCGCCCCGCCTCTCGAAGCCGCAGCCCAGCCCCAGCTCTCCTCTGCTCCACCAACCGGCCTACTATGGCCCAATGTGAGCAGCTCAACACATCTGTTTCGGCCCGTGTAGTTTTTTTCCCTGCGCTACGATTTTCTCTATTTCCTGGAACTGCCAGTTTTTCAGAAAATCCCTCATGCTTCATACATTTAATAACTCATAAATGGTGCATCAGATTAAAATGTTTTAAACATACAAAATGCTTAGTTTTTCATCTAGTTTCACATTATGCCATTTTCATCCATGTTAAAAATGTTTAAATTGTTGTTTGCATTTATTTTGCTTATTGACATGCTAAAATGATTTATTTCATAACTAATTAACCGTAGCTCCAAATTAATTAAACTTTATATGTAAATTGTCTAAAAATGCATAGTTTAACTTGGTGCACTTTGTTTTACTGTTTAACAACATTAAAATATGTTTTAGGGCAGAAGAGTAGCTAATTCAAAATATGGACATGAGGATTTTCCGGAACTGTTGTTTGTTGTTTCCGGCCTCATTTAAACTTGCCGAAATAGTTAGTTTACTTATGTTTCACCTCTTGCATGTTTAACAACATTTAATATTGTTGTGTACCTAAACGAGAGCGAATTAAATAACTCGACTGTGGTGTTTCGTCAATATGCAACTCATTGCATATTGAGCTCCACTTAATTTGTAGTATTGTTTGTTGCACTTTGCCATGCCTCTTTAAACCGGACATGCATCATACTTGATTGTGCATCATGCCATGCTGATGTGATGGTTGTTTACCATGATGTTTGCTTCTTTCCGGTTGCGCTTCTCCTTGATAGTTCCGGTTATGTTGCGATTGTGAGGATTCGTTCGACTATGTTGGTTCGACTACTTCATGGACTCGTTCTTCTTCCTTGCGGGATCTCAGGCAAGATGACCATTACCCTCGATATCACTTCTATCTTTGCTTGCTAGTTGCTTCGTTCTGTCGCTATGGTATGTTACCTATCACTTGTTTACCATGCCTCCCATTTTGCCATGTCAAGCCTCTAACCCACCTTCCTAGCAAACCATTGCTTGGCTAAGTTACCGATTTTGCTCAGCCCCTCTTATAGTGTTGTTAGTTGCAGGTGAGGTTGAAGATTGCTCCATGTTGGAACATGATTATGTTGGGATATCACAATATCTCTTATTTTAATTAATGCATCTATATATTTGATCAAGGGTGGAAGGCTTGGCCTTTTGCCTAGTTTTTTGTTCCACTCTTGCCGCCCTAGTTTCCGTCATGCCGGTGTTATGTTCCTTGATTTTGTGTTCCTCACGCGGTCGGTTTTATGGGAACCCCTTGACAGTTTGCTTTGAATAAAACTCCTCCAGCAAGGCCCAACCTTGGTTTTACATTTTCCTAGCAACCTACTAACTTTCCCTTGGGTTTCGCGAGCCCGAGGGTCATCTTTATTTTAACACCCCCACCCCTCGGGCCAGTGCTTCTCCAAGTGTTGGTCCGGACCGGGCGATGTCCGGCGCCCCCTGGGCAACCTGGCTCTGATACCAACTTGTAAGGCCCACGATGCGGTTATATCTCCCACATGTCGAGGCACGACTTAGAGGCATAACCGCATTGTGGTTTTGTCGCAAGAAGGGTCATCTTCACACAATCCCATGTAATGAACAAGAAAGGGATAAAGAGAGTTGGCTTACAATCGCCACTTCACGCAAAGATCATATAATTCATACATCATTCAGAGTACACACATAGTCTGACTATGGACAAATCCAAATGAAAAGAAGATAACCCCAAATGCTAGATCCCCGATCGTCCCAACTGGGCTCCACTACTGATCATCAGGAAAAGACACGTAGTAACGACTAAGATCCTCATCGAACTCCCATCTGAGCTCGGTAGCATCACCTGCACTGGTATCATCGGCACCTGCAACTGTTTGGTAGTATCTTGTGAGTCACGAGGACTCAGCCATCTCAAAACCAGCGAGATCAAGACTATTTAAGCTTAGTGATCGCCTCTTTTGCCAATGATCTTGAAAGGACCCACGTATCCAGGGGCAAGCTTCCCTTTGATACTGAAGCGACGAGTGCCTTTCATTGGAGAGATGCGGAGGTAGACATGATCTCCGATCTCGAAAGCCAAGTCACGGT
Source organism: Triticum dicoccoides (assembly GCF_002162155.2). Taxonomy (NCBI): domain Eukaryota; kingdom Viridiplantae; phylum Streptophyta; class Magnoliopsida; order Poales; family Poaceae; genus Triticum; species Triticum dicoccoides. Next base: position 63,255,468 of record NC_041393.1, read on the forward strand.
GCTTGCTATCATAGTAACTCTTCTGGCATGATTGCGTGGCTTTGAGATTTTCACGGATGACTTTACACATTTCTTCTGCTTCTATGATCAAGTTGTTGCCAAGAAGTTGGTGTTCAGTAGTCTCGGACCAATTGAGAGGAGTACGACACTTTCTGCCATATAGAATTTCAAATGGGGCCTTGCCCGAACTTGCTTGGAAGCTGTTGTTGTAGGAGAACTCGGCATATGGAAGACAATCTTCCCACTTCATACCGAAAGAGATGACACAAGCTCTGAGCATGTCTTCGAGGATTTGATTGACTCACTCGACTTGGCCACTTGTTTGAGGATGGAAAGCCGTGCTGAAGCAAATGTTGGTGCCCATGGCCTTCTGGAAAGAGTCCCAAAACTTAGAAGTGAAAATGCTTCCGTGGTCTGAAGAGATCAATTGTGGAATACCATGCAACGAGACAATTCTGGAGGTGTTTCACATGTCACAGCTTCGCAAGTGCTTCAAGACGCCTAAGCGCACTATCAACTTCGAATAAATTGACCTCCAAGAAGACTTGTCTTATCATGAGAATCTCGTTGCTATTCTTGAAGAAACCGAGCGCAAGACTCGCAACAAGTTGATCAAATTCCTGAAATTCAAGTGGTCGCACCATTCCGACCGAGAAGCCACCTGGGAGCGCGAGGATCATCTCCGTTCTGAATATCCGGGGTTCTTTCAGTCCTAGATCTCGGGATGAGATCCTCTTGTAGTGATGAAGCGTTGTAACGGATGTAACTTTCCATATTTGTAACTCCAACTCTTGCCATTTCCGGCTATGTGATATGATATTTCCTTCGTGTTTGGGTTTTTGTCTTTTGTTTTGCATTTTGTTCATGTCATGCATCTCATCTCATAGCATCATGTGCGTTGCATCCATATGTTTTCATAAAACTTGTAGCCGCTCGCAGTTGCCCCTTCTCTCTTTATCTCTGTTGACCTTTTGCCACGCCCCCTTGTCTTCGTCGATCTCTCTTAGACCCCCTCGTGAGCTTGTCCGGAACTTACCCGAACCCAAACCGGTCTGTCGTTACTGATGGATCCAGATCATCACCAAGCATCTCTAAAACATCTTCGGTTTCTCTTTTGGTCTACCTAACCTATTCATCTCTGACCGTCCAATTTCGATCGGAGGGACCCAATAGCCCCTAAGCCAACCACCTGCTATATATTCAGATGAAACTCTAGCTACCCTGTCTAATCCATCCCTCCCATTCTGCCGCCGCCACCATCTTCCTCGGGATCTCCTCCTGATACAAATCCTCTCCAACCCCCTCCCTGTTTTTCAGCGCCGCCAAAATCGCAGCAGCCAACCACCATCCTCGCTCATACCCAGCGCCTCCACGACCTTGTCGCACCTCCAGCCTCCCGGACCCTGCCATCCTCATAACTCCGGTGAGCCGCCTGTAACCTCGCCTCTACCACGCGGTCCTTTCCTTCCCGTGTTTTCCTTGCACTGCTGTTGACCGCCTGTCATCGTTCTTTGTCATCATAGGAGAGCACCACGCCATGGCATCTCTGATCTAGGCCAAGCCGACGCCCTACGCCCTCGGGTCCCCGCCGGACCTCCTTCCTCCAGCGACCAAGACGAATACCCAGGCCCCCCTTGCTTCCTTCTTCTTCTCTGATCTCTCTCTCTCTGAAAGCGCTCCCTCCCTGTCTTTCTACCATAGGGAACCGACGCTGCCCCGAGCTCTGCTCGCGTTGTCGTTGCCCAGATCTGGTGCCGGCCAGCCGGATCCGCCCCATCTCCACCTCGCCGGACTTCCCTACAGTCCGCCGCCGCTCCCCTTGTAACGCCCGGGATCCGATGCGCCAGGTGTCTGTCAGTTATTCGTCTTTGTTGCCATGTCATCTGCTTGCGTGTTGCCCCCGGCCGGACACGTCCGCCGGCCACGTCGCCCCAACCAATGACACGCTGCCACGTCGCCCCGCCGCCGCCACCTCACCCTCTCTCTCTCCACCCCGCCGCCGGCCCGCGCGGCCCGCTGCAGGCCCGC
>NC_041393.1:63257844-63266572 GCF_002162155.2 Triticum dicoccoides
ATACCCGCGCCGCCGCCACCGCTCCAGCCTCCGGCGACCTCACCGCCGGTCACCGGAGGGCTGGGCCGCCCCTGCGCCTCCCTCGCTCGGCCCCGAGCCGCCCCGTCGCCCTCTCATCCTCCTCGCTGGCCGGAGCCGCCGCGGTGCGCCCACGCCCTCCGCTGCCACCTTCGTTCGCCTCCCGTGTCGCCTCCCGCGCCGCCGCGGAGCTCCGGCGCCACCCCGGCTCCGTCCCCGGCGACCGCGCCCCTCCCTCCGGCCGGATCCGGTGAGATCCGGCCCGGATTCGCCCGTCTCCGGCGACCCCGCCATCCTCGGCGTGTTCTCCGGCGAAATCCGGCCTGCCTTGGAATCCGTGCCGCGGTGGTTGACTTTTCCCCGCGAGGTTGAAATTCTTCTAAGTCCCTGTTTTCTAACATAATCATGCCATGTTTGACCTGCTGTATCTCTGCATCCGTAGCTCCGTTTCGTATGTGTAATATGTCAAATTGTTCGTCTCGACGAGTACATCATTTCTTTTCATTGCATCATATTCATTTGAGGTCATCTTGATGCCTGAATTATCGTCGTAAGAATGCTTCATAATGTTTTCTGCTGTCTGTTATCAGTACAAGCTCTTTTGTCATTTTTGCCATGATTGATGTGTGCATCCTATGAGGTTGATGTCTTCATGTGTTTTGAACTAGGCTATGTCTTCTTTACAGAGGTGCTTGCCATGTATTTTTGTGATCAATATGGTGACTAGCACAAGCATGCAAATTAGGCTTCGTGTTAATGCTGTTTTTAGTTCCTGTTCTGCTGTAATTTTGATGCCATGTAAACATGCTGCTACAGAGAGATCCATGCATATTTTGAGATACTTCAGTAAGGGTGTTTTGAACAATTAGTTGTTGTCTATCCATTAATGCCCTTTGTTGCAATTATGGAGTAGTCTAGCATGTCATTTTCGTGCTCTACTTTTGCTTCAAAATGTTTCCTGGCAGATTGTTTACATGTTATTCAATTTGGCCAAGCTTGCTATAGTTGATCCTTGCATGCTATGGACTTGTTCTTGACTTGGTTTGTTACACAAACATGTCTTCTTGATGATGCTATGCTTATCTTGTCATGCAATGACTTGTGGTAAGTGTATCGAGCTTGTTAAGTAGTGTTCATGCTGTTACTGTTTTGCTAGGCTGAATCTGTTATTTCGTGATGCTCTATAAACATGCTTCTACTAATTATTCTATGCATAATCTGAAGATGTTCTATAAACATGTTTTGATCTACATGTCATCCTCTATCCATCCATGCCCCTGGTTGTATTTATAGGTTGCTGTAGCTTGTTCATATCTTGCTCCAAAATTGCTTGAAAATGTTGCTGTCAGCCTGTTTACATTAAGTTCACTTGTTCCCATGTGTTTTGCTAGTGTTCTATGCACCCTATGACCTTGCTCTTGCCATGATTGGCTTCACAAATATGTCTCCTTACTGTTGGGTGCCTTGCCATGCCATGTATTGCTCTGTAGTGAGTTGCACAAGCTCATCTACATGCCTTCATAATTATGTTCCTGCCATGTTTGAATCTGTATACTAACTTGCTATGTTTACGTGGGTGCCATCATATTTTCTGATCCCTTTTGGCTTATGGTCACTAAGGGACTTTTGATCTATGCATTTAGTTTCATGTCATGCCTTTGTTTGCCATGATAAGTTCCTGTAACATGTTGTTTGATAGCTCTAAACATTGCATCGTGATGTTATTTTCTGCAAAGTCTGAAATTGTTATAACTTGCAATCTTACCATGTGTGTTTGAGCATGTTCTAGTTATTTCTAGAGATAGCTCAGTGTTCATGTTTTGTAATGCTTTACCTGTACATCATGCCCATGTCTTTTGTTTTCATGTTGGGGTGCTGTAGCATGTTGTTTTGATGCTTGCAATATGCCTAGTCGCTGTTTTGGACAGCTTATCCTTTAAACTTGTATAGAGTGCATGTGTTGACCCGTTGCTCCGTTTTGAGTGTGCTCTATATGAAACTTGCTTATTTTTGCATATAGTTTCATATTATCATGTTGCATCCTTGTTTTGAGGTGTTTGCTTGATGTTTGGGTGCATTTCGCATCAATGCCATGTTTAACTTGTTTTGCTCATATCTTCTAGGCCATAGCTCCGAACTAAATGAACTTTATATGTAACTTGACTAGAATCTCGTGTAGATCATCGTTGTGCATCTTAACTTGCTGTTTAACAATTTGAACATAAGGTTTATTCAGATCTGGACCAATTTCGAAATTTGCATATGAGGACTTACCGGAATTGTTATATGTTGTTCCCGGCCTCATTTAAACTTGCCTTGATGTGTTGCTCTCGTTTGCATCATCTCTTGCCATGAGTAGCTTCATATAGCTTTGTCATGCATCATGCTTGTTGTGCATCATGACTTGTTCATGTGTGGTGTGTTTACCTATGTTGTGTGCTTCTTCTTGTTAGTTCCTGTTTCGTTGCGATCGTGAGGATTCGTTCGTCTTCGCTTGGTTCAGCTTCATCCGTTCGTCTTCTTCATGGACTCGTTCTTCTTCCTAGCGGGATTTCAGGCAAGATGACCGCTACCCTGGATCTCACTACTATCATTGCTATGCTAGTTGCTTCGTTCTATCGCTATGCTGCGTTACCTATCTTTTGCTCATCAAGCCATCCCAAATTGCCATGAACCTCTAACCTTTGACACCTTTCCTATGCAAACCACTATTTGGCTATGTTACCACTTTTGCTCAGCCCCTCTTATAGCGTTGCTAGTTGCAGGTGAAGTTGAAGATTTCTCCATGGTGGACAGGATTTTGGTTGGGATATCACAATATCTCGTATATTATTAATGCATCTATATACTTGGTAAAGGGTGGAAGACTCGGCCTTTGGCCTAGTGTTTTGTTCCACTCTTGCCGCCCTAGTTTCCGTCATACCGGTGTTATGTTCCCGGATTTTGCGTTCCTTACGCGGTCGGGTGATTTATGGGACCCCCTTGACAGTTCGCTTTGAATAAAATTCCTCCAGCAAGGCCCAACCTTGGTTTTACCATTTGCCTCACCACCACCTATCCTTTCCCTTGGGTCGGCTAACCTGAGGGTCATCTTTATTTTAGCCCCCCCGGGCCAGTGCTTGTCTAAGTGTTGGTCCGAACTAGAGCACCGTGCGGGACCATTTCCTTGGCAACTTGGATTCGTCGGTTCCTGTACGCTTCGCTTATCCGGTGTTGCCCTGAGAACAAGATATGTGCAGCTCCTATCGGGATTGTCGGCGCATCGGGCGGCTTTGCTGGTCTTGTTTTACCATTGTTGAAATGTCTTGTAAACCGGGATTCCGAGTCTGATCGGGTCTTCCTGGGAGAAGGTCTATTCCTTCGTTGATCGCGAGAGCTTGTCATGGGCTAAGTTGGGACACCCCTGCAGGGTATAATCTTTCGAAAGCCGTGCCTGCGGTTATAGGCAGATGGGAATTTGTTAATGCCCGGTAGTAGATAACTTGACACCAGATCCGAATTAAAACGCATCAACCGCGTGTGTAGCCGTGATGGTCTCTTCTCGGCGGAGTCCGGGAAGTGAACACGGTTTCTGGGTTATGTTTGACGTAAGTAGGAGTTCAGGATCACTTCTTGATCATTACTAGTTGACGACCGTTCCATTTGCTCTCTTCTCGCTCTTATTTGCGTATGTTAGCCACCATATCATGCTTAGTCGCTGCTGCAGCCTCACCACTTTACCCCTTCTTTTTCCTTTAAGCTTTGCTAGTCTTGATACCCATGGTAATGGGATTGCTGAGTCCTCGTGGCTCACAGATTACTACAACACCAGTTGCAGGTACAGGTTGTGCGATGATCATGACGCGAGATCGATGCTTGCTTGCGTTGAGTTCTTCTTCTGCTTCTTCGATCAGGGGTTAGGTTCCAGGTCGGCAGCCTGGGCTAGCAGGGTGGATGTCGTTTGAGTTTCTTTTTGTGTTTCATCCGTAGTCGGATGATGCTCTGTTGTATTGTGATGTTGTATTCATGTGGCATTGTATGCCTTATGTATGTATCCCCATCTATTATGTAATGTTGATGTAATGATATCCACCTTGCAAAAGCGTTTCAATATGCGGGTCTATCCTTGGTGGGACCTTCGAGTTCCTTTTGGATAGGGTCGCATATTGGGCGTGACACCCCTTTAAGTCCCGCTATGCCAAGCCTCCTCCAGCCACCGGTCTCCTTGCTGCGATTTTCTCTATTTCCTGAAACTGCCAATTTTTCAGAAAAAACCCTCATGCTTCATACATTTAATAATTCACAAATGGTGCATCAGATTAAAATGTTTTAAACATATAAAATGCTTAGTTTTTCATCTAGTTTCACATTATGCCACTTTCATCCATGTTAATTTTCTTTAAATTGATGTTTGCATTTATTTTGCATATTGACATGCTAAAATAATTTATTTCATAACTAATTAACCGTAGCTCCAAATTAATTAAACTTTATATGTAAATTGTCTAGAAAATGCATAGTTTAACTTGGTGCACTTTGTTTTACTGTTTAACAACATTAAAATATGTTTTAGGGCAGAACAATAGCTAATACAAAATATGGACATGAGGATTTTCCGGAATTTTTGTTTGTTGTTTTCGGCCTCATTTAAACTTGCCTAGATAGTTAGTTTACTTATGTTTCACCTCTTGCCTGTTTAACAACATTTAATATTGTTGTGTACCTAAACGAGAGCAAACTAAATAACTCGAATGTGGTGTTTTGTCAATATGCAACTCGTTGCATATTGAGCTCCACTTAATTTGTAGTGTTGTTTGTTGCACTTTGCCATGCCTCTTTAAACCGGACATGCATCATACCTGATTGTGCATCATGCCATGCTGATGTGATGGTTGTTTACCATGATGTTTGCTTCTTTCTGGTTGCGCTTCTCCTTGATAGTTCCGGTTATGTTGCGATTGTGAGGATTCGTTCGACTACGTTGGTTCGACTACTTCATGGACTCGTTCTTCGTCCTTGCGGGATCTCAGGCAAGATGACCATTACCCTCATATCACTTCTATCTTTGCTTTCTAGTTGCTTCGTTCTATCGCTATGTTGCGTTACCTATCACTTGTTTACCATGCCTCCCATTTTGCCATGTCAAGCCTCTAATCCACCTTCCTAGCAAACCCTTGCTTGGCTAAGTTACCGCTTTTGCTCAGCCCCTCTTATAGCGTTTTTAGTTGCAGGTGAAGTTGAAGATTGCTCCATGTTGGAACATGATTATGTTGGGATATCACAATATCTCTTATTTTAATTAATGCATCTATATATTTGGTAAAGGGTGGCAGGCTCGACCTTTTGCCTGGTTTTTTGTTCCACTCTTGCCACCCTAGTTTCTGTCATACCGGTGTTATGTTCCTTGATTTTACGTTCCTCGCGCGGTCGGGTTTATGCAAACCCCTTGACAGTTCGCTTAGAATAAAACTCCTCCAGCAAGGCCCAACCTTGGTTTTACATTTGCCTAACAACCTACTAACTTTTCCTTGGGTTTTTGCGAGCCCGAGGGCCATCTTTATTTTAACCCCCCACCCCACCCCCCACCCCTCGGGCTAGTGCTTCTCCAAGTGTTGGTCCGAACCGGACGATGTTTGGCGCCCCCTGAGCAACCAGGGTCTATGCCAATCCGATGTCTTGCCCATCCGGTGTGCCCTGAGAACGAGATACATGCGACTCCTATCGGGATTTGTCGGCACATCGGGCGGTCTTGCTGGTCTTGTTTTACCATTGTCAAAATGTCTTGTAACCGGGATTCCGAGACTAATCGGGTCTTTCCGGGAGAAGGAATATCCTTCGCTGATCGTGAGAGCTTGTGATGGGCTAAGTTGGGACACCCCTGTAGGGTATAAACTTTCGAGAGTCGTGCCCGTGGTTATGTGGCAGATGGGAATTTGTTAATATCCGGTTGTAGAGAACTTGACACTTGACTTAATTAAAATGCATCAACCGCGTGTGTAGCCGTGATGGTCTCTTTTCGACGGAGTCCGAGAAGTGAACACGGTTTGGGTTATGTTTGGACGTAAGTAGTTTCAGGATCACTTCTAAGTCTCACGGCCGTTGTGTAGTTTCTCACCTTACTCTTGTACTTGTATGTTAGCCATCATATTTGCTTAGTGCTTGATGCAACTCCACCTCATTACCTTGTCCTACCCTTAAGCTTAAATAGTCTTGATCTCACGGGTTTTGAGATTGCTGAGTCCTCGTGACTCACAAGATACTACCAAACAGTTGCAGGTGCCGATGATACCAGTGCAGGTGATGCTACCGAGCTCAGATGGGAGTTCAATGAGGATCTTGGTCGTTACTACATGTCTTTTCCTAATGATCAGTAGTGGATCCTAGTTGGGACGATAGGGGATCTGACATTTGGGGTTATCTTCTTTTCATTTGGATTTGTCTGTAGTCAGACTATGTATGTACTCTGAATGATGTATGAATTATATGATCTTCGCGTGAAGTGGCGATTGTAAGCCAACTCTCTTTATCCCCTTTCTTGTTCATTACATGGGATTGTGTGAAGATGAGCCTTCTTGCGACAAAACCACAATGCGGTTATGCCTCTAAGTCGTGCCTCGACACGTGGGAGATATAGCCGCATCGTGGGCGTTACACCTAGTGATCTGAGATGATAAAATTCTTTCTCTGTGATGAACTCGGCCTCACCGATCTTTTCTTTTCGGCTAGACCGAAACAACTCGGTGTCACCGAAGAAAAGGACTCGGTGTTACCGTTTTCACCATTGTGGAAATATTTTGCCATTTGCATCCTACATTTTGAATCCAGCTCCACTCGATGATTCTTTTCCTCTACCTTCATCACATTGTACATGATGCTTTGTCATGTGACTCAAGGACCAAACCTAGTTGACTTATACTCCAGAAGATCCCTTCTTGAAAATTGATGTCAATGGGGGAGAGAGCAATCACATCAAAGCTTAATCACATCAAAGGGAGAAAGAGACCCTATGGGAGAGAAAAACTTCTTAATCTTCCCAGATGCTTGGTAAACAAAGAGGACAGAAGCCACATGTCTTTTAGAGGGGAAAGACATGTTAGTTGAAGATGTTTCTTTGTGTCTTTTGCTCTGTTTTTCATTTCCTTTTCATTTTCTATGATTTTCTATTATCCTATCTTCTCCCATTATCCAATGTCAGATTCAGGGGGAGAGAGACATATAGGGAAGAAAATCTTTGAATTTCCTTGCATATCTTTATTCTTGGGGACATGTCTATATCCAACTAGAGTACGAAGCATTCACTCTTTGCATGTCATCCCAGTCTTGGTACTCTTGTGGTCTCTCGTTCTTGCTCTGATTAATAGATGTTCCTGTGTTATCTAACCCTGTTTTCTCAGGTTCATCTCTTCCAAAGTTAGCTCAAGACCACAAGGTAAGTACATGCATCACACTCATGTGCATGAGGATCTCTTGCTGATGTACATATTGTTTGCAAGAAGGACTCGTGAACATGTAGGTATATTCTCTGCATTCCACGTCATTTGCTCTGATGCATATAGCCAAGATACATGTAACTCATTGCTTGCTCTGACATGTTTATGCTTTCACATACTTTTATAATCTATGTTCACATGATTGCATACATGTAGGGGGAGCCAATGCATGTTGCATGTTCTTCCAAAGCTTTACTTGTTATACTTTATATCTTTATCTAAAGCTTTGATGTATGTTGTCATCAATTACCAAAAAGGGGGAGATCAAAAGCACAAGTGCTCCCTGGGTGATTTTGGTAGTTAATGTCAACATATCTCTTGTTGTACTAATACTTCTACCGAGTATATTTCAGATGAGTTCAACATTGGAGTGGCACGATAAGAGGATGTGGAACCCCTTCAAGACGCTAAGGACAAACATTGGCAGAAGCTGAAGACTCTACATTTTCATTTTAGTGATCTAAGATTACATTGAGTCCATAGGAAAGGCAATACTATTAAAAGTGGATGAGGTGTTTCTTAATGGCTTGCTTGCTCAAAGTGCTTAGTGATATATATACGCTCCAAAAACCCTCAACCACTTTCTCACTTCCACATATGTCCTAAACCTAAAAGTCAAACTCGGCCCCATCGATTTGATTTATCCGACGCCACCGAGTTCACCTGACATAGCCACTGTCAGAAACCCTAATCAGTTCGGTCTCACTTATGGGATCTTTGTCTCAAAGAGATGACCCTGCAAACTCTCTGTTACCTATTGCAGTTATTTTGGTCTCACCGAAATGTGCAGTCGATCCCACCGAGTTTCACTACTAGGGAAAACCTTATACACAGAATCTTACCAGTAGCGCGTGTTAAAATGAGGCGCTACTGCTAATTAGCAGTAGCGCGTCTGCCAAAACTACGCTACTGTTACCCCCTTAGCAGTAGCGTGGAGGGAACTGTACGCGCTACTACTATAATTGCCACACCGTTCCCGACGTGCTAGGTATAGTAGTAGCGCCCTTCTAGAAACGGTGCTACTACTACCGATTTTAGCAGCAACGCGTTTTCCCCTCCCACGCTATTGTTAAATCTATTCTCAGCTAACCCCCTGTGCGGCCTGATTCCCTCCTCTTCCTCTCCCAATTCACCACTCTCTCTTCTCCCCCTCGTCGCCTCCACCTCGCCGCTGTCTCTTCGTCGTCTCCCCCGCCCCCGCCTCGCAGCCGTCTCCCCCGACCCCGCCTCGCCGCCGTCTC
>NC_041393.1:63266833-63268579 GCF_002162155.2 Triticum dicoccoides
GGCCCTGCCTCGCCGCTGTCTCCATCGACCCGCCTCGCTGCCGTCTCCCCCGACCCCGCCTCGCCGCCGTCTCCCCCGACCCCATCTCTCTCCCCGCCCTCTGTAAGCACTCTCCCCTTCCGATCCCTCTTGTTAATTTGCTTAGTATGAACCCTAGCTATTTAGTGCTAGTTAGTATGAACCCTAGGCTATTTTTAGTGTTAGTTAGTTAATTTAGTGTTAGTTAATTTAGTGGTAATTGCTATGATGATGATTAAATAGCTTGTGCTGGTGGATTAGATTCAAGTGGAGGCAACATGTGGTGCACATCGAAAGTACTACTAGTCCAAACTAGATCAAGTTTGGATTAGTAGTATACTTTTGACATGCACCACATATTGCCTCCACTTGAACCTAATCCACCTTCATTTGACACACTGGACATAATGATGTAAACCTCATAACTTGTATTGTACCAATATTTGTACGATGGAGAGAAAACCGCGTAAATACACTAAAAATAAAAAAATAAAAAATGAATACTAGTAGCGATGGACAGAAAACGCGATGCCACTAGTTTCATTAGCAGTAGCGTGGGGGTGAACAAACGCTACAGCTATTCGTCCTAGCAGTAGCGCACCCCGGCACGCGTTACTGCTAAGCAATAGCTGTAGCGCCTTATTAGTAGCGCGCCTACCCGCGCTACTAGTGAGCACAAAACCAGCGCTGCTGCTAGGGTTTTTCCTAGTAGTGTTTGCTTGACCAAGTCTCTATTTACTTATTGTTGAAACCGGTCTCACCAAGTTCACCAATCGGTCTCACTGAGATAAGGTTTTGCCCTAACCCTAGCACATCGGTCTCACCGACTTGACCTTGTCGGTCCCACTGAAAACACTAATGTTCACATTTTTAACCATATCAGTCTGACCGAGTTTCACTATTTGGTCCCATCGAGTTTGGAAGATTGTGTGAAACGACTAGATTTTGTGTGGAGGCTATATATACCCCTCCACCCCCTTCTCCATTTGCGAGAGAGCCATCATATCGTGCCTACACTTTCACTACTCATTTTCCAAGAGAGAACCACCTACTCATGTGTTGAGACCAAGAAATTCCAATCCAACCACAAGAATCCTTATCTCTAGCCTTCCCCAAGTTGTTTTCCACTCAAATCATCTTTCCACCATAGCCAAATCTGTGTGAGAAAGAGTTGAGTGTTGGGGAGACTATCATTTGAAGCATAAGAGCAAGGAGTTCATCATCAACACACCATCTATTACCTTTTGGAGAGTGGTGTCTCCTAGATTGGTTAGGTGCCACTTGGGAGCCTCCGTCAAGATTGTGGAGTTGAATCAAGGAGTTTGTAAGGGCAAGGAGATCGCCTACTTCATGAAGATCTACCCACGTGAGGCAAGTCCTTCGTGGGCGATGGCCATGGTGGGATAGGCAATGTTGCTTCTTCGTGGACCCTTTGTGGGTGGAGCCCTCTGTGGACTCGCGCAACCATTACCTTTCGTGAGTTAAAGTCTCCACCAACGTGGATGTACAATAGCACCACCTATCGGAACCACGCCAAAAATCTCCATGTCTCTAATTGCGTTTGCACACTCCAAATCCATCCCTTGAATTTCTTGCAAGTTGCATGCTTTACTTTCCGCTGCTCATTTACTCTTGCCATGCTTGCTTGAATTGTATTGTGGATGCTTGAAATTCTTCTAATTTCCAACCTCAACTTGAAAAACTTAAAAATTGCTACATTTGCTTGTT
>NC_041393.1:63268797-63269426 GCF_002162155.2 Triticum dicoccoides
TGCAGACGGTTGCCTCTGGCGGCCTTGGTGTCGACAGCTAATGCATATGGCCGAGCGCCCCATGGATCACCTCCTCTCGCATGAGCATGAGAGAACAAGTGGTGTCCAAATCTGGTGTCATACATGGAATTGGGCTATCTTCTAGTGTCACATAGGGAATTTTTTTTACTAGCAAATATACACGTGCATTCACTGGTGGAAAAACAGGCTTCCGTCCAGCCCCATAAGTCGCGAAGCTGTAGGAACCGCGACTAATGGGACCTTTAGTCGCGGTTCTGGAGGTGAACCGCGACCAAAGGCCTGGGCCCAGGGCGCTCGGTGGCCAGCTGGCGCACGTGAGGGTCTTTAGTCGCGGTTGGCCAGGACAACCGCGACTAAAGGCCTTCGGGCACCTTTAGTCACGGTTTGCCAGGCCAACCGCAACTAAAGCCCCTCCCCTATATATACCCATCCAGCAGCCAACACTTAGCCATTTGGAGCCATTCTCTTCACAAGTGGGTGTAGGTTTGCTTTTGGTTCCTCTTATGCACATAAGGTGTTTGATGAATTGAATTAGTTTTATTTTTCTGAATTTTTTGATATATTATTTGTATTTTTAACATTTTGAATTGAATTAGTTTTATTTTTCT
>NC_041393.1:63270373-63315171 GCF_002162155.2 Triticum dicoccoides
GAGAGAGAGAGAGAGAGCAGAGAGAGAGAGAGAGAAAGAGCGATGCATTAAATCATGTATGGAAACTTGTTCAAAATTGTATATGGTCATCCGATGATATTGAATATATATTTTATATTCCTCTTGAATTCTTTTTGGTTCTAATTTCAAATTTATTTGAAATTGTACATTCATATGCATGTATGTAGTACCGTAGAATATATGAAACTCCTTCAAAATTAAAATAAAGCACAAAAGAAATAAAACAATACAAATTAAACAGAAAACAGGTTTAGGGGGGGGACTAAAACCCTAAACCTGTGGCGGCCTTTAGTCACGGTTGGCCAGAAGAACCGCGACTAAAGGTCCTCCGCCCCGACGGCCGCCTGGCGCCCACGTGGACGGGCCGTTAGTCGCGGTTCTTAAGCAGCCGCGACTAAAGGTGGGGGGCTTTAGTCGCGCTTATTTGGTCGCGGTTGCGCAACCGCGACTAATGGCAGTTGCGAACCGCGACCAAAGGCCTTTTTTCCACTAGTGATTGCAACGGGAACAAACACCAAATCCAATAGATATATCCTGAAATCTAAGCGATCACATCAATTATTTCATAAAAGTTATGGCGGTATAATATGGCCTAAAACACTACTATAGATTGGGCTATCACTGTCGGCACTATAACCGTCATCACCACCGATTTTGTGATCTGTTAGATCGCCAACAAAAGCATCTAGAAAATACCCCCTCCGTCAGCACCCCCGGTCGTGGCCGCCTGCATCCCGCGACCCATCCGCCGTTGCCGCAGTGGCCCACAGCACGCGCACGCCGGCGCTGTCGCGGCCTGCTGCTCACTCCTGTCATCGATGCCGCCGCATCCTGCGCCAATGTGCCAAGGAGGTCTGGCCAAGCAGGGGCAGGCCCAGGAATTCAAGATTGTGAATTGAAATTTTCAAAACATTTTTTATGAAGCCTGTAGCTTTCTTTTTGGCGCAGATAACTGATTATAGTAGCAATATTGTACTACTTGTAATATATATAAAAGAAAACACATAATTAATTAAATTCATAAAAAATGATTATAGTTTGGAATTGTTCAACATATAGAAGTAATAATTGTTCAACACAGCGTAGCAAAGTCTAAGATATATAGAGGATAGAAATAGCAAATGATAAGAAAGCTTACAAATTACAGGATAACTTTGTGATCCTTGGTGCTTTGAAAATGAGTGATGATGTCCTCTTCCTTAACTTGTAAGAAGAATTCCCTTTCAATGAACGTGACCAATCAATCATTCAAGCACTTTTGCCCCATCTAGCTTCATGTTTTAAACCTGAAAAGTAAAACTGCTCAAGTGTCAGAGTACTAATTTTATAGATAATGCACATTGTAACAAATTCACAATTTGTAAAGATTCTCATGCTACGAATTCAAATGACAAATTGCAAATTTTCATATCTGATCAATTCTAAATTGACTGCAAACAAGTCTCTAATTTCATTATGATTAAATAGAAAGACAATTGGAGTACTATAGACAGCTAGAAACTACGAGAACAGAACCTTGCCCTGCCTGGCTGCCAGCAGACTGCACTGATCGATGAATTTAGTTCGACACTTCCACTATGAATCGGTATGAGAGGAGAGAGCCCAATTCTTGAAGTCGAAGGACTAATGCATTTAGTTAGCGATTGTACCTCCAATAGTTGAATTTGTGGACTGTCAGGCCGTGTCTTCGAAATTGAATCAATACCTGCTAGGCTACCCGCTACTGACGGCAGGGATCAGAAGTTCAGAACCAAAAAGGGTGAGGGATGGATGGATTCGTCGTGCCGTCCGCCGGTTCGGCACCTGCTATTGATCGTACGGCAACAGCCCTGGCGGTTGGCGGCTCGCGTCGTGTACGGTGCGAAGAGAACCTGACGAACAGGGGAAGGGCGCTGCAGCGCTACCGGTTCGTCTCCTTTTGCATCTGATTGATGGACTTTTTGCTGGGATTTTTTTTAGATTCACTTTTTTTCTGGGAGATGATGGTTGTGTGGCGGGACTTCCTATAGGACGCATTTTGCGTCATATAACCCGACGCAGAGGGGGGGCACGCTAAATGGGCCGGCCCACACGGTGCGAGGTGGAAAATGACAAACGCGAAAAAGGAGGGGCTGCGGAATTCGAACCGGGGACCACACACTCATTTGTGCGAGTGCTGCTAGCCAAAGCGCATGTCAAGTTTTACTAACATGAATACAACACTATACTAGAAGACCTAAATCCAGCCGCAAACAATAACACTTCAAAACAATCACGAGCAGATTTCCAAAAAATAGAGCAAAAAATTGTACTTCCGAACAATCTTGACAGACACGACCAAATTTTCGAAATTTATGAATACATTTTGATTTTGAGCAAAAAAATTAAAAGTCCCAAACATTTTCTGAAATCATGAACAAAATTTGATATGGGATTTTTTTATTAAAATCCCGAATACTTTCTGAATTTACAGAACAAAATTTTCAAACCAAGAACAAAATTTGAACATGGGGACAAAAAATGGAAAATACCGAATTTTTTAAAATTTAGACATTTTCATTAAAATCTAGACCAAAAATTTAACATGGGAACCAAAGATTGAAATCCCGAACATTATTTTAATTTAGAGAACAAAATTTGAAGTAAAAAATAATTTGAAAATCCCAAACAATTTTTGGAAATGCGAATAAAATCCAAATTTTGAAAATACCATACTTTTTTGAATGTTCGGTCATTTTTTGGAAAGAAGCAAACAAAAATTCCGAAGATTTGAACATTTTTCGAACTTCTGAACATATTTCATTATTTCTATTTTTTTTGAAAAACAGGAATTTTTTTTGAAATTTTGAATAATATTTCTAAAAATGCGAACATTTTTAAAATTTTCTAAATATTTTATGAAAAAATTCAATTACATCATTGGTGCTAAAACTTGGCACGAAAAATTACTTTAGTGCCAAAATTGCGGCATACATTGAACTGGTGCTGCAACTTGACTTTGACATGCATATACGGTGCAAATCATGTTTGTATACGGACATGGTGCTTACTAGACGCGCCACGTGGCTTCGGACCCGCTGTCAGCCACTGAACGAAATAGATAGGGCACATGGCCTTTTATTTTGTGGAAACCCCCTTGGATTTATTTTCTTTCATTTGTCAGCAACCCCAAAAATTATGTGCAAAAATAGTGGCCGTGCATTCGAATACCTGACCTGCAGTGCGCAGGTGCTTGTGGCTAACCAAATGACCAAGAAGAGTTTAATGTGCATATGTACACTATATATCATTTAGGAATTAAGCGGGCTGACCTTTTGCACTGTTATTTTTAAAAAAATTATATATTATAGTAAATTATAATCGTGTGTTCTAAATTGAAAATATATAAAAAAATCTTAAAGCATATTAATGTAGTACATAAGTTTAAAAAAGTTCGCAGTTTTAACAAAATAAAATAATTTAGTATATAAAAGTGTTCATGCTTTAAGAATTTTTCTATACATTTTAATAAATTCCTAAATCAGTTTAAAAATGTCACAGTGTTTTTTTAAATACTCATTTAGTCTATAAAAGTGTTCATTCTTGACGAAACATATATTCATGTATCGTAAAAATAGTTCGATGGGATTTGAACCAGTGACATGTAGTCATCATGTGCGCATGGCCACCACCCCACCCAACAGCATTATTTTCTTTTCAGAAACTTGTAAATGTCAAAACTGTGCACGTAATGATTTTCATGTCTAATAAAAATTTCAAAGTAATTATATAATTTTCTATAAACTTAAATAAATACTAATATGCATTTAAAATATTCATGCTTTTAATAAAATAATTATGTAGTACATAAAAGTGTTAATTTTTGAATTTATATTAGCTATAACACATGATTATAATTTAATATATAATTTATAATATTAAAAAAATAACAGTGCAAAAGGGTCCGTAAGGCCTCCAACCCGCTTAAGGCCTAAAGGATATATAGGGTACATATCTACTTTGAACAAACAATGTTTCTTGGTGCGATGGTGTTAACGCTCGAAAATGGCATGATCGCAAAGAGTGACTTGAGGCTATAGTAAGATGAGGTCAAATTTATGATTTCGTGTCATCATTGGATGGCTCTCTTCAAGCCGACCGAAATAGATATAGAGATGGTCCAAAACGGAGCTCGGATGCAAAAGTTATGACAATCTTATAGATGCTCGTACTGACATCAGATTGAAAAATGGCATGAGACTAAGATGACCTTGGCTAAAAAAAGTATTTCTTCTTCTCATGGAAATGGACGATTTTGATATAAAAATCGTCCCCATTCGAGGTCGTATGCGAATTCTACAGCCAAAACCGTGCGCTGCAGCAATGTTTGGTCGGATCATCTGAGCCAGGGTCCAGATCATCCGGCCGGAGGCCGCATGAACGACCCGGGCAATAGAAGGTTTACGACAAAGCCGGATGATCTAGGTCTACTCCCGGATAATCTGGGTGAGGCCGAACAATCCAGGCAAGAGTCCGGACGTCCAGACAATTCTTCAGTTGCTGATGTCAGAAAACAGTCCGAAACACCCTCAAGATGACCTAAAATCGAAAAGTGTTCAACAGAAAAGTTGTGCGCCTCGTCGAACCAGTTCATTTTGATATAAAACTTACCTTAATATGAGTTAATATGCAAAAGTTAAAACCCGATTACTGACCTGCTGTCAGAAAACTGGGTTTGCCTGGATTATCCGGGAATTCAGCCAGACATCCGGGCCGAAGGTCGTAAATAGTTCGTGTTTCATTTGTAGGGCGGCGAACCTCGAGGCCCTAGGGGCGATCAAGTTGACCTGGGCATCCCATAGCCGTCGTGCGCCCTGACGGAGTCCCTCCCGGGCATGAGGGTTTTCGGGTCTACAAAAATGCCTACCGGATTGCTTGTGTACCACGCTTCCGGACAGGTCTCCTTCAATATAAGCTGCAGTGCATCACCCCCGACGTCGAGGGTACACGGTGATGTCTTTGTGTGCGAACAGATGGTAAGGCACATGGCCCTTCGAGCTTGTCTTCTAAAAAAAGACCCTTCAAGCTTGAGGTCATTGCTTTGATTTCCCACTACCATCATTTTGTGTGTGTGGCACAACCATCATTTTTGCATATATAAACTGTGGGTCCTATCGGGGGATGAACCCCGGGCAGGCAATGAAACCCGGATCTTTTTCAAAACATCGGGGTCAGTGTCGCCCCTCAGTCCGGCTCACGCTTGGCCGGGTTCCCCAACCCGGCCAAGTGTCTCAACCCGGCCGGACTCTTCGACACGACCAAGACGGCGACCCGGCCCTACCGGCAGGCACAAGCCGGCAAAACCTGGCGCAACAAGGCTTCCCCAACAAGCTAACTCCCATGTGGCGTATTCCTCCACAAGGGCACGGGTCAGCGCCCGTCCCATCCCAGTCGTACGATGGGATGAGTCTCCATTCAGAGATGAGCAAGGCAACAGTGCCCCACAAAGTCCTCTGACCGGCAGAGGCATGGCAATAGTGCCCCCACCAACTCCTTTGACCGGCAGATGCATGCCAATAGTGCCCCACCTACCCTGCTGACCGAGGCCCGCGTGGCTACAAGACGCCCATCGTGACTGGTGATGACAGCAAACGGCGACCAAGCAGAGCGCCACTGTAGCCGACTCGACCCGGCCACTCTGTGACGTCCGACAAGACAGCGTAAAGTGCCGCCTGGCACATGGGGGCCTCGCCCGGGGAACCCGGTGAGCCCTGACACCCGGCGGGTCCCAGCACCGGCTTCGGATGATGACAACCCAGCCCCACGACCTTGTAACTTTACCAGTGTAACCCTAGGTGTTGACCTATAAAACCCCCCTAGGAGGCCTCCATGCACGGGGGAGAAGCAATCAGTAGAACACACATCCATACACACAAACCAGGGAGAGGGAGCAGCCTAAGCCTTGGCATGCCGTCTGTCGGTGTCAAAACTGGCGGATCTCGGGTAGGGGGTCCCGAACTGTGCGTCTAAGGCTAATGGTAACAGGAGACTGGGGACACAATGTTTTACCCAGGTTCGGGCCCTCTCGATGGAGGTAATACCCTACTTCCTGCTTGATTGGTCTTGATGATATGAGTATTACAAGAGTTGATTTACCACGAGATCGTAGAGGCTAAACCCTAGAAGCTAGCCTATGGTATGATTGTTGTTGTTCTACGGACTAAACCCTCCTGTTTATATAGACACCGGAGGGGATTAGGGTTACACAGAGTCGGTTACAGAGAAGGAGATCCACATCTGAATCGCCAAGTCTTGCCTTCCACGCAAAGGAGAGTCCCATCCGGACAGGAGACGAAGTCTTCAATCTTGTATCTTCATAGTCCAACAGTCCGGCCAAAGCACATAGTCCGGCTGTCCGGATACCCCCTTATCCAGGAAACCTCAGTAGCCCCCGAACCAGGCTGCAATGATGATGAGTCCGGCGTGCAGATTGTCTTCGGCATTGCTAGGCGGGTTCTTCTCCCAATCCAGAGTACCTGTCGTGTCTAACAGTGTCCGGCCTCCATTAATGTCGTACTCCTCGGCTTATGTGCCTCAATAATGACTATTTCCACATGTCAAGTAAATGTGAGAAGTCGGGGCATTTTTACATTTTCCACCCTGACCCTGTAAGCCAACTGCCTATTTGAAGAGACGGGTATCCTCAGATCCAAATCACACCATCTTCCTCCCAGCGAGCATTAAACAGAGCGCGCCCGGGAAAAGCCACTTCATCATGGCTGGCTGCCGAAGCTCCTCCTCTCGCACCCTTAGCTCTAAGCCAGGTGATTGGGAAAAGTGTTCTGTCACTCATAGACGATTAGTGGAGTTGCAGACCCAGGGGTTCCTCCCATCGGCATACATGGTCCCCATCCGAGCCGGACTAGCCACCTATAATGGCGGGGAGCAGGCGGAGAACTGTCCGAATCCATCTAGAGGGGAGCGGATATGCCTTGTCCCGTATTTGCTGAGAGGGCTTGGGTTTCCAATCCACCCATTCCTCTGTGGGCTCCTGGAGTTCTACGGTCTCCTGTTGCACAACTTCACCCCTGCGTCGATACTGCACATCGCAGGGTATGTTGCCTTCTGCGAGCTCTTCCTGGGCTGCGAGGCTCACTTTGAGTTATGGAAGAGGCTATTCTGCCTCGTCCCTCGCAATCAGGAGGGATCAATATATCAAGTGGGCGGAGCCGAAATATGGCGCATCGCTCAGGCCGGATACCTGTCCGGCACTCCAAAGAAGGCATCTGAAGACTGGCCCTCGGAGTGGTTTTATGTAGACGATGTTCCCCTTCCGGACCCAATCCGGACGGGCCTTCCCGAGTTTACTAACGCCCCGCTGAAGAAACGCCAAAACTGGCGCCCGCGGAGCCCCCAGGAGGAAGACGACAGAGAGGTCCTCTATCTGATGGGTAGGATAAAAATTCTGGCCAAATCAGGATTGACAATGATAGAGGTTATGTCAATATGCATAATGCGGGGGGTGCAGCCACTTCAATATCGGGGGAAACCCATGTCGCACTCCAACGGAGAAGACGACGCCACCCGCTGCGGTCGTAAAGGTCCAGACTCCACCACCGCGCTGGCGAAAACATTGTCCGATTTGTACAAAGGGGAGGAAGAGGAGTTCCTCCGCATTAAGCCGCGGGATGGATTTTTCATGTATGACCCCCCAAGTTGGGTAAGCTGTCATTCTTTACTCGACTCTATTCATACCTGTGTCCTTTGTCACCAATCATTTATCTTGCTATTTTCGAAGCAGGAACTGAGAAGGGCCGTGGAAGAGTTCAGTAGCCCACCTCCGCAGCTAGAAGATCCTGGTCGGGCTCTCGACCCCGGACTTGCAGAAGATCCGGATATATCCGTGGAGCTTGCAGACGGGACATTTTATCAAGCACGCCGCGACGGCGCCTTAGGGGCCATCCTTGCTGATTATCTCGGGCTGCTCCCGATGTCAAACGTAAGTAAAGCCGTAGCCCTAAATTCTGAATGATGCCATGCCTCAAGCGCACATGTTGTGTTTTTGCAGAAACGGCTACCAGGACGCCGTGCCGAGCCCACGGAGGCTCATCAGCAAAGGGCATCCGGTTCGGGCAGGCGTAAGAGGAAGGCGGTTAGAACTGAGACGTCGGGGCAGAGGTACAAATTGAACTTGCTCTGTGATTATCTTTGCCGAAATGTGACAGTTTGCGTCGCGCCCTGGCAGGAAAAACATCCACCGGGCTATCTCTGGATCCCCTATTGGCCACGCCTCAGGCAGCCGGATTCCTGAAACGGACTCATGGGTGGAGGCTGATGTGGGGGCAACACCGAATTGCCCTCCCACAGAGGATGCAGACAGGCTTTCCGCTTCAAACTCCGAAGTGAGTGCCATGAATCACCGGCGCAGACAGGCCGTACTCCGCAATGGTATTTTCTCTGAGGAGGCTTTCGATGCCTTCAACTCCAGAGACGCATATATTCGTGCCGCTCAAGATGGACTTGCCAGAGCAATGGACCAGTATGCGAAGGATATACGGGTAAGAAAATCTTATAAGTATGTGTAGTAGTAGCCCCTGACACTTGAAACAGTTGGCACAACTGATTTAAGGATCATTGTATGCATAGGTTCTTATAGAGAAGAATACCCATTTATCTCAAGAACCGGAGGAATGTAAGACTCAGCTGAAGGCCGTTGTTGCCGAACAAGAGGAAAAAATGGCCTCTTCTGGTAAGACTAACTTTGTACCAGTTATTTATTCTGCATGGTTTATAAATCTAACAAGATATGCTGCAGACAATACCGGGGAGAATCCGAAGATTGTGGAAGATAATGAGCCACATCTGCGAAGTCAGCTGAAAGCAGGCGAGCGTGTGCTAACGAAGGCTATTCGAGAGAGGAATAATCTCCAAGATGCAAATATCTGACTGAGCGTCGAATTGAAAGATGTTCGGGCTTAGCTTGCGGACTCCATGAAGGAGAACAGGAGGCTTTGATGCGGCATTTATAGTAAGTGCTTAAACGAACTATAGTGTAGTTCGGCGAGGAAGCATATTGACAGAGTTATGTCTGCAGGTATGCTGATAGGTCGTCCTGAAGAAGAGATGCCCGGATCCGCAGGTGATATGCTAAAAGACCTTTCACAACTACACGAACGAGCGCGGCAGGTGATGCAGGTTATTGCCCAGGCCTTGTGGCCATCCGCTTCCCTGCCCAGAGGCATGAGCGAGCTTGTGGAGATGCTCAAAGGAGCACGGCGGCGCTTCCGGTTGTGGAAGATATCAGCCTGCCAACAAGGTGCGAGGGAAGCCTGGGCCATGGTGAAGACGCGATACGCCAAGGCTGACCCAAACCATATGGCCGAAGTTGGACCGGTGGGGGCAGATGGGCAAGAGATACCTGTGAGTCTGGTATATGACCAAGTAGCTTTAGCAGCAAAGTATTCCCAACAGGATTGTAAGCTAGACAGCCTGTTGGATGGTATAGAGGAAGAATATAGCCAATCTAAGTGACTATGTAATTTAAATGGACCTATGTAGTCCCTAGCCGGACTGAAAATCATTTGTCATGGCGGACCTTTTCGCTTCAACCCCCGGAACCGATAGTCCGGAGTGTATCTGAATACCCGCACAGTTATGAAAAACTGGGTTATGCATGGAAACCAGGCGTAGGGGTCATAAGTGCTTGAACAGACAAGTACCCAACTAGTTATGTTATATTACATGGATAGTAAGAAACATCTTCCAGAGAGAATAATTCCGTTAGGGGTTCCTCTCTCTGGGTGCGCATGCATCGATGTGCATGTCCGAACTGCGAATAAAAGCGCAGGAAACAAAACATCTGGGAATTCACATTGTTAGAAATGAAAACATCTTTTGTTCACCGACCGAATATTCCCTTAAGAACGCTAGCTTTAGGCTTCACCCAGTCTGAGGTACACATCCAGCTGAACCGGCAGTAACAATCGCAGAGGTGCTCCCCTTATGCCCTAGCCGAATTAACGGGAACGTAGGGCATAAACACAAGAGTCAGGCAACCCAGCATGGACAAAACTTAAGTCATATCGATGCATATAATGGTGAAAAAAGGCACATATGTAAAGAAAAACGCATATGTGGCTGGCAGGAAGCCATTAAAGTGGTTATATTTAGCTTCCGTATAGGAAGCCCCCAGGTACAGTGTGCACGTATAGTGTGGCCGGAGCGATTGAAGCGTCCATTCTGTGTGGAAAGGAAAAGAAGACATGAAAGGAAGGAAGAGAACATAATTGAAGAGGCGGAGGTGAGGAGACGAACCCTGAGTTCGGCACTAGGCATAGAAACTTCGGAGTTTGGCCGCGTTCCATGGGTTCGGCTCGAGTCTGTTATCAGATGCATTGCGCAGGCGGTACGCTCCTCCGGTGAGAACTTTATCAATGATGAAGGGACCCTCCCACTTGGGTTTGAGCTTGTCCTTCTTCTTCTCGGGGAGGCGTAGAACTAGTTCACCAATGTTATAAGTTTTGGCCCGTACTTCGCTGCTTTGATACCTTTGAGCCTGTTGCTGATAGAATGCGGAACGGGCTTTTGCTACGTCACGCTCCTCCTCCAGAGCATCTAAGTTGTCCTGCCGATCTAGCTCGACTTCCTTCTCTTCATACATGCGCACACGAGGTGAGTCATGGATTATGTCGCAGGGTAGCACTGCTTCTGCGCCGTACACCATAAAAATGGTGTGTATCTGGTGGTACGATTCGGCATGGTCCGCAGCCCCCAGAGTACGGAGCCGAGCCTGGAATGGATTTCGGATAAGAGCTGCCGCCCCTCCTCTTCAGAGATGCATCTTTGGAGCACTTCGGTAGTACTTTTCTTGTAGAGCTCTCCTTCATGGACTTTGTAGGCATTGGAGCATCGCACAATACAACGTGCCTCATTTTGATCCTCAGGGAGTTCTTGCCTATTTAGGTAGGCTAAGAAGGGCTCGGTCCACGGGGCGATGACAGCCATAATTTTGTGGGCCGAAGGTGTTATTTCGGTGGCAGAGCCTCCGATTACGTCAGATGGTTCGGAATCTGGGATTGTATGCGGAGCCGAACTAATATTTCCGAACTCCCCTTCCCATACCACGGATGGCTTGAACAACCTTTCTAAGAATATATTGGGTGGGACGGGTCGCGTTTAGCGCCGATGCGGGCGAGGACATCCGCCGCTTGATTATTTTCTCTGACCACATGGTGGAATTCGAGCCCCTCGAACCGAGTTGACATCTTGAGGACGGCGTTACGATAAGCCACCATTTTTGGATCTTTGGCGTCGAAGTCTCTATTTATCTGAGATATTGCAAGGTTCGAGTCCCCGCTCACTTCGAGGCGTTGGATGCCCATGGAGACTGCCATCCGAAGACCATGCAATAGAGCCTCGTATTCGGCTGCATTGTTGGAATCTGTGTATAGTATTTGGAGTACGTATTGAACCGTGTCTCCGGTGGGGGATGTCAGGACAACACCTGCTCTCAATCTGGCCAACATTTTAGAGCCGTCGAAGTGCATGATCCAATTGGAGTACGCACCGTACTCTTTAGGGAGTTCGGCTTCTGTCCATTCGGTAATAAAGTCAGCCAGAACTTGCGACTTAATGGCCCGCCGTGGTTTGTATGTTATGTCGAACAGAAGGAGCTCGATAGCCCATTTAGAAATTCGGCCCGTTGCGTCGCGGTTGTTTATTATATCGTTGAGTGGTACTTCGGAGGCCACCGTAATCGAACACTCTTGAAAGTAGTGTCGTAGCTTCCGGGATGCCATGAACACCGCATATGCTATCTTTTGATAGTGTGGGTATCGAGATTTGCAGGGAGTGAGGACAGTGGACACGTAATATACCGACTTTTGGAGCGGGAACTTGTGTCCGTCTGCTTCTCACTCGACGATGATCACTGCACTCACAACTTGATGTGTTGTAGCTATGTATAATAGCATGGGTTCGCCAGTATTTGGCGCGGTCGGGACTGGATTGGTGGCCAAGAGTGCTTTTATTTCTTCTAGTCCTTCCGTGGCCGCATCCGTCCACTCGAAGTGTTCGGTGCGTCGAAGAAGGCGATAAAGAGGTAGTGCCTTTTCTCCTAATCGGGAGATAAAGCGGCTTAAGGCAGCTACGCATCCAGTTAGTTTCTGGATCTGCTTGAGGTCTGTTGGGATAGCCAACTATGACAGAGCTCGGATTTTTGCTGGATTTGCTTCAATTCCTCTGTTGGAAACGATGAAGCCGAGCAATTTCCCAAATGGTACACCGAAGACGCATTTCTCCGGGTTGAGCTCGATGTCGTATGTTCGGAGGTTGTCGAACGTGAGCCTCAAGTCATCTATTAAATTTTCAACGTGTCTTGTGTTAATGACCATGTCGTCTACGTAAGCCTATACTGTTTTGCCGTTTTATTTTTCCAGGCATGTCTGAATCATGCGTTGATAGGTTGCACCGGCGTTTTTGAGCCCGAAAGGCATGGTATTGAAACATAAGGGGCCGTATGGCGTAATGAAGGCTGTTGCGGCTTGGTCGGACTCTGCCATTTTGATCTGATGGTATCCGGAGTATGAGTCGAGGAAACACAATGAGTCGTGTCCCGCGGTGGCGTCGATGATTTGATCAATGCGGGGGAGGGGGAAGGGATCCTTAGGGCAAGCCTTATTGAGGTCCTTGAAATCGACACATAGGCGCCAGGATTTGTCCTTCTTTGGTACCATTACCAGGTTTGCTAGCCAATCCGGATGTTTTATGTCTCTGACGAATCCGGCCTCGAGTAGCTTGGCTAGCTCTTCTCCCATGGCTTGCAGCTTGGGCTCTGAGAAGCGCCTAAGAGTCTGCTTGACTGGTTTGTATCCTTTCAGAATATTGAGGCTGTGTTCGGCCAGCCTACGTGGGATGCCCGACATATCTGAAGGATGTCAGGCGAAGATATCCCAATTCTCCCGCAGGAAATCTCATAGTGCGGCGTCTATTGTGGGGTTCAACTGTGTCCCAATGGAAGCTATCTTTGTAGGGTCCGTTGGGTGGACGTGGAATTTGACTATCTCGTCTGCGGGCTTGAAAGAGGTGGACTTCGGTCGCTTGTCGAGTATCACGTCGTCTCTGTCCATCGTGGCTTGCAGCGTTGTCAGTTCTTCGGCCGCGAGGGTTTCTGATAATGCCTCCAGGGCTAGTGCGGCAGTTTTATTTTCGGCATGGAGTGCGACGTCCAGACCACTAGCTAGAGTGATTATTCCATTGGGCCCAAGAATTTTGAGCTTCATGTACCCATAATGGGGTATAGCTTGGAAGCTCGTGAATGCATCCCGCCCTAAGAGGGCGTGGTATCCGCTGCTGAACGGGGCCACTTGGAATGTAATTTCTTCAGACCTGTAATTCTTCGGCGTGCCGAATACCACATCCAGTGTCATTTTCCCTGCACATCGCGCCTCCCGACTAGGGATGATTCCCCTGAAGGTTGTGCTGCTTCGCTCAATGCGGTTTTTGTCAATTTCCATCTTGTTGAGGGTTTCCTTGTAGATGAGGTTTAATCTGCTTCCGCCGTCCATGAGCACTTTAGTGAGCCGAAAGCCGTCCACGATTGGACTAAGGACCAAAGCGGCTGGTGCCCGGACTGTTCGGAATTGAGGTTCGTCACTGGCATTATAAGTTATAGCCATGTCGTTCCATGGATTTATTGTTGCCATGTGGCAAACTTCGGTGAGACTGCGTTGACCTCGCTTGCGCCTATTATTTGAGGCGAAAGTCTCGAAGATTGTCAAGACCGTATTGTTATTTCTGGCGGGATGTTGTTCTGCTGTATGATTTATGAGGAGATCCTCGTCGCTCTTCGCTACCTGCCGGGGTATCCAACATGCTCTAAGGCTGTGAGTTGGCGTGGCGTCCGGTGTGTTGTGAAGTTTGCAAGTCCCATTGAGCCATTCCTCCAATACGGTTCCACGCCTTGTATCAGGCTTTGGTTTTTTGGTAATTGAATCGGGTAACTTACGAGAGTTTGCCCTTTTAGTTCGGACAAAGGGTTTAGCGAGAGCCGGATTGTCCCAGAAGTTTGTTTCGGTTTTCCAGGCGCTTTCCATTGCGCAGTATTTCTGCACTATGGCCACTAAGTCAGCGAAGTGTACTATGTCATGGTGACTTATAGCATTGAGGATCCCTTTGTCCGTGCAATTTTTGCAAAAGAGGGAGATAGCGTCTTCCTCACGACAGTCCTTAACCTTGTTTATCACAGGAGGAATCTGGCCCAGTAATGATGTACTGTCTCTTGGGGCTCTTGTCTGATATGCAAAAGATTTAATAAATCTGGGTGGGTGGGTGGCTCTGAATTTGAATCCTGACCCAATCCAAGACCCAGGGGCCGAGAAGCTTCCGAGTTTAACAGCTCGGGCTTCGGGATGCTGCCCAATTTTTTCGACCCGCCGCCCAACTCTGAATTCGGGGTTTGGGACATGTCCTCCCGTGAGCGGGTGTCCAGCTCGAAGAGCTCGGAAATCTGGACATAGTTCGTCCTCAAAATAGAGGGAGAATTCGCATGATGCTCTTCCACTACCGCTATCTCATGGGTGACTGGCGGAGAGTAAATCTCTCTTTGGTCGGGTTTAAGCCCGATCCGGTCATAGTCTGTAGTGATACCCAGGGCGGCGATGCGATCCAGGAGCTCATTAAGGGAGGAGAGCTCCATTGGGTCCATCCATTCGGCGAATTCCGAATCGACGTGGAGGCTGTTTTTGATGACCTAAGAAGTCATCGTCGGCGCGACAGCCGATCGGGCGGTCATGGCGAAGCCGCCCAGCCGGAGAGTTTGGCCTAGGGCCAGGGCTCCCCCAGAGGTGATGTTTTCCTTGACAACAAGATGAGCCATCAAGCCTTATTGCGACGACACAGAGGAACTCTCAATGAAAGCACCAATGACGGTGTCAAAACCGACGGATCTTGGGTAGGGGGTCCCAAACTGTGTGTCTAAGGCTAATGGTAATAGGAGACTGGGGACAAGATGTTTTACCCTGGTTTGGGCCC
Source organism: Triticum dicoccoides (assembly GCF_002162155.2). Taxonomy (NCBI): domain Eukaryota; kingdom Viridiplantae; phylum Streptophyta; class Magnoliopsida; order Poales; family Poaceae; genus Triticum; species Triticum dicoccoides. Next base: position 63,285,383 of record NC_041393.1, read on the forward strand.
TCTCGATGGAGGCAATACCCTACTTCCTGCTTGATTGATCTTGATGATATGAGTATTACAAGAGTTGATCTACCACGAGATCGTAGAGGCTAAACCCTAGAAGCTAGCCTATGGTATGATTGTTGTTGTTCTACGGACTAAACCCTCCGGTTTATATAGACACCGGAGGGGATTAGGGTTAGACAGAGTCGGTTACAGAGAAGCAGATCTACATCCGAATCGCCAAGTCTTGCCTTCCACGCAAAGGAGAGTCCCATCCGGACACAGGACGAAGTCTTCAATCTTGTATCTTCATAGTCCAACAGTCCGGCCAAAGTACATAGTCCGGCTGTCCGGATACCCCCTTATCCAGGAATCCCTCACCGTCCTTCTTCCTCCAAACAACTCTAGGAGCAACTCTGTACCACATCATATAAACTGACCTCGGCAGGACTAGGGGTGTTATCTCTCCGGAGAGCCCCGAACCTGGGTATGTCTTGCGTCCCACGCTCTCTCATGCCAACCTCGCCTCTGGAGCCCACCGGTGCCCTTGAGACACCTCCTCTCTTTAGTCATCCTTTGGCATCTGCCATGCGCCCACCATGACAGTTGGCGCCCACCGTGGGGTAGCTCGAGGTCCCCGCCAGAGTCATGTTCCAGACGGGGCTCCCCTCCTACACCAACAAGCCAGTCCTGCTGGTGGACAACGTCATCGACATGCTTGCCACCTCCTTCGCTGCGCTGCGCATCTCCGATGCGCCCGTGGCCGAGGAGTACCCCAACGGGGTGCTTGACATCTCTGTACTCCCCCATCTCCCTCGGCGACGGTGCTTCCACCGGGGCGATGGACCTCTGCGTTCGGGTGGAGGTATTCGCCACCGACGCCAGTGCCTCCTCTTCTTCCAGCACGACGAGGAAGGCCGCCAAAGCCAGGGCTGCAGCGGATTGCGCCCGCGATGCCGACCCGCTGCGCGCCATGATGCAGAGCCTCCGCATCCCCATCACCACCGATGTCGATGCCTCCAATGCCGTCGAAGCCCAGGCCCGGCTGGAGCAAGATCGCCAACGCATGCTGGATTTGTCCGAGACGCTCGCCGCCATGCAGCGCCGACTGGACTCCGCTCAATGGGAGCGCAATGCCGCCTACGGCTTCACGCCTGCCGCCGCCGAGCCAAGCCGGATCGCCAACATGCGGGCCCGGGGCGGCGCCATCGGTCGCGCCCTTGGCGTAACCCCCCCATCTACGGAACCCTTGTGAAGAACATGTGTGCCGCCCAGGCAGCAGCAGTCGGCCTGGACCAGCTCTAGGGCGAGGAGCTGAAGGACCGCCTGAAGCGGTTGAACGACCTCCTCGACGCGGCCAACACGCAGCAGGACCACCTCAACCATCTCGGCAAGCCCGCGGGACCCGGCTCACACTGCACCAACAACCCCGAGGACAAGCAGAACACGACGTCTTCACCACCCGGCAAAGCTCATTCCGGCCGCACCCAGACCCGGTGCAACCGCACTCCGGCGACCGCTGGCGGCTTAGCCGATGAGCCGGCTCCGGAAGATCGGCACCAACACGAGCCTCCCTCGCGACTCGACCGTCGTCCGGGTTCGGCCGATCCGGCCCCCCGCGGTGCGGTCGCAAGCCGGTTGAGCCCGCGCACCATCGGCAACACCGACACTCGCCACTGCCTTGACCAGCTCGCTCTTTCCCAGGGGCTGGAGAGGAACAACATAGTTGGTCCGGCCAGCTTTGGCCCACGCATCCGGGATGAGCCCTTCCACAAAGGGTTCACGCTCCTCTGCAACACTCCCAAGTAAAACGGCACCGTCAAGCCGGAGGACTGGCTCATCGACTACACCACCGCCATCAGCATCGCGGGCGGCAATCACCGCATCACCGTACACTACGCCCCGCTCATGCTCCAGGGCTCGGCCCGCACGTGCTTGAACAGCCTGCCGGTTGGCAGCATCAACGCATGGGTTGACTTCGAGCAGGCCTTCGTGTGCAACTTCACCGGCACCTACAAGCGACCCGGTCGTCCCAGCCAGCTCGCCATGTGCGTGCAGGAGCCGACGAAAACTGTCCGCGAGTACCTCGCACGCTGGACCAAGCTCGGGAAAAGCTGTGAGGGCGTCCACGAGGTCCAAGCCATCCAGTACTTCGTCAGCGGGTGTCGAGATGGCACCCTCCTCAAGCAGAAGCTCCTGCGCTCCGAGCCGGTCATCATGGCCGCGCTCATGGTGATGGCGGACAAGTACGCCAACACCGACTCTGCCATGAAGATCTAGGTGGCGCTGGACGAAGCCGGCAAGGCCAAGACGGTTCCCCCTCCTAAGCCGGCCAGCAAGAACAGCCGGCAGCAGAACAAGCAGCAGAAAAACAAGTGCAAGGCCGACCTGCCAGCCCAGCGCTACGACAAATGCCTGGTCGCGACCGCAGAGCAGGCGCCCGCGGCCGAGTCGGCCGCCAAACGGCGGCAGACCGGCAAGACAGCGTGGCAACCCGCCATGAGCTTCGAGGAGATGCTCGACGCTCCCTGCAAGCACCACAGCGGTGCAAGGCCGTCCACGTACACGCTCCAGAACTGTGCTATCACCAAGTGCATCATGAGGGGTGACATCCCGCCTCCTTCGGTTCTGGCTCCCGAAGCGGCGCCCCCTCCTCCTCCGCCTCCGGCCAATGGCGCGATGCGCGACGACGTCTACCCCTCCCAGAACGCGACCTACGTCGTATTCACCATCCTTGGTGACGACAAACATAGCGAGCGCCTACTCTAGCAGGAAGTGAACACTGTCATCCCGGCCAAGCCGGAGTACATGCATTGGTCGGATCGCCCGGTCACCTGGGGCCGGGAGGACCACCTGGTCGTCATGCCAAACCCGGGTGGTTACGCCCTCGTCCTCGACCCCACCATTGTCGCGCCCCGGCACACATGCAATTCTTCCGGGTCCTCATCGATGGCGGCAGCAGCATCAACATCCTCTACCGCGACACCATGACCTAGCTCGGTGTCGAGGCCAAAGACTTGGAGCCGACCCGGACGATCTTCCACGGCATCGTGCCCGGCCTCTCCTGCTCCCCGATCGGCCGGATCCGGCTCGACGTCCTGTTCGGCACTCAAGACCACTTCCAACGCGAGCCGCTCTGGTTCGAGGTGGTGGACCTGTCCAGTGTGTACCACACGCTGCTGGGCCGGCCCGCGCTTGCAAGTTCATGGTGGTCCCCCACTACGCCTACCTGAAGATGAAGTTGTCAGGTCCGAAGGGCCTCATCACCGTCACCGGCGACAACCGCAAGTCCCTGGAGTGCACCCAAGCTGGCGCCAAACTAGACGAGTCGCAGGCAATAGCCGAGGAGCGGCACCAGCTCGACCAGATCGTCGTGCTAGCCAACGAGATGCCGGCCGTGCCAGCTTCGGCCAAGAAGCCAGCTGACGAAGCCTCGTTCCAGCCCTCCAAGGAGACCAAGAAAGTTAAGCTGAACCCAGAAGACCCCAACTGCAGCAAGTACATCGTCGTAGGCGCCTGCCTCGACAGCAAATAGGAAGGCGAGCTCGTCGACTTCCTCCATGAGAATCGGGATATCTTTGCATGGACCCCAAAGGACATGTCGCGTATTCCAAGGAAGTACGCCGAGCACAAACTCCACGTTCGCAAGGACGCCAAGCCTGTCCATCAACCCCTACGTCATTTTTTCGAAGAGAAGAGAAGAACTATCAGTGAGGAGGTTGCCAAATTCTTGGTGGACAGCTTCATCATTGAAGTGTTCCATCCCGAGTGGCTGGCCAACCCAGTCCTCGTCCTGAACAAGAACAAGACCTGGCGCGTGTGTATAGACTACACCAGTCTGAACAAGGCCTGCCACGAGGATCCATTCGCCCTCCCGCAGATCGATCAAGCCATCGACTCCACTACCGGTTGTGAGCTCATGTCCTTCCTGGATGCTTACTCCGATTATCACCACCCTTCGGGGCATATTGCTACATCACCATGTCGTTCATCTTGAAGAATGCCAGCGCCACCTTCCAGCGCTGCATGCAGAAATGCCTGCTGCCACAACTCGGCCGCAATATCCATGACTATGTGGACGACGTCGTGTTGAAGACCAAGCAGCACCTCACGCTCCTCGACAACCTGAAGGAAACATTTGCCAATCTGCGTGAGTACCAGATCAAGCTCAACCCGAAGAAGTTCGTCTTCGGCATACCGGCCGGAAAGCTACTCGGCTTCCTCATCTCGGAGCATGGCATTGAGGCAAATCTGGAGAAGATCAAGGCCATCGAGCGCATGCGCCAGCCGGCCCAGCTGCGTGATGTCCAAAAGTTCACCACCTGCTTGGCCTCGGTCATCCGGTTTCTCAGCCAGCTGGGCGAGAGGGCTTTGCCCTTATATTAGTTGATGAAGAAGACGACGCCGTTCGAGTGAAATGACCAGGTGGATGAAGCCTTCCAGGATCTCAAGTGCATGCTCTCCACAGCATCCGTCCTGGCCGCACCGACCGAGAAGGAGCCATTGTTGCTCTACATAGCCGCCACCTCGTGGTCGATCAGCACGGTGATGGTGGTCGAGCGACCGAGAGAAGGGCAAGATCCAGTCCGTCCAGTGCCCGGTCTATTACCTAAGCAAGGTGTTCTCCGCCTCCAAGCAGAACTACCCGCACTACCAGAAGATGTGTTAAGGCGTGTATTTCACCGCTAAGAAGTTGAAGTAGTATTTCCAAGAGCACATTGTTACCGTTGTCAGCACGGCCCCCATCGGTAAGATCATGGGTTGCTAGGATGCCTCTAGCCGGTTCGCCAAGTGGGCGACTGAGATAGCCGGCCACACCATCCTCTACGAGCCCTGCACCACGATCAAGTCCCAAGCTCTTGCCGACTTCCTCGTCGACTGGACCGAGACCCAATACCTGCCGTCGCCGCTGGATTCAATGCACTGGTGCATGCACTTTGGCAGCTCCAAGATGCGCTCTGGCTTGGGAGCTAGCATTGTGCTGTCTTCCCCGAAGGGCGACCGGCTTCACTACGCGCTCCAGATCCACTTCGCCGCCTCCAACAACGTTGCCGAGTACGAAGCCCTTGTGCATGGCCTCTGGCTTGCCAAGGAACTTGGCATCCGGCGCATCCTGTGCTATGGTGACTCGGGATCTGGTGGTGCAGCAGTGTTCTGGTGAATGGGACGCTCGCGATTCCAACATGGCCATCTACCACTTCCTCGTCCAGCAGATGTCCGGCTACTTCACTAGCTGCAAATTCCTCCATGTCCCGCACACAGAAAACAAAGTCGCCAACGCGCTAGCCAAGATCAGCTCATCCCAGCAAGCCATTCCGCCCGGCGTCTCCCTCGAGCACCTGCACAAGCCATCTTTCAATCCGTCTCCGGACTCAGACTCCATCTTCGTCCCCGACGACCCGGCCGCACCTCGACCCGGCCCCAGGACTGCTGAACCCGGCCTAGGGGCTGCTGAACCCGGCCCGGGGGCTGCTGAACCCGGCCCAGGGGTTGTCGCGATCGATCTGGCTGACGTCGACTCAAACCCGGCCCCAGGGGCTACCGAGCCCAGGCTGGGGGTTGCCTACTTAACCCGGCTGCCATCGTCCCCAACCCGAGGGCTGCCACCTCCGACTCGGGGGCTGCCGCCCCTGAACCCGCCATTGTGGTCGTCCTCACCGTGGTGACGGCTCCGTCTTGGGCCCTGCCCATCTCGGAGTTCCTGGAGAACGGGGTTCTTCCCATGGACGAGACTGAGGCCCGGCAGATCCAACACCGAGCATCCGCCTATAGCATCATCAACAACGAGCTCGTCAAGCGCAGCATAACGGGCGTTTTCTAGCACTGCATTGATCAAGACAAGGGGATAGAGATCCTCCTCGACATACATCAGGGCGAGTGCGGGCACCACGCCGCCTCGAGGTCCCTGGTGGCCAAGGCTTTCCGCCATGGTTTCTACTGGCCTACGGCCCTCCAAGACGCCGAGTTAGTTGTCCTCAAATGTGAGGGATGCCAACGCTTCAGCAAGCGCAGCCACCAGCCGACTTCGGCCATGTGAACCATACCGATCACCTGGCCCTTCTCGGTTTGGGGGCTCGATATGGTGGGACCTTTCAATACCGCTCGAGGCGGCATGGCACACTTGCTGGTGACGGTGGCCAAGTTCACCAAATGGATCAAAGCGCGGCCAATCAAGAAGCTGGACGAGCCAACAGCCATGCGATTCATCAAGGATATCACGGTGCGCTACGGCATCCTGAACAGCATCATCACGGACAACGGCACCAACTTCGCCAATGGCGCCCTTGCATCGTATTGCTCCGTCTCCGGCATCTGCCTCGACTTGGCTTCCATGGCACATCCGCAGTCCAACGGCCAGGTCGAGCAGGCCAACAGCCTCATTCTATTCGGCATCAAGCCATGGCTCGTGGAGCCACTGGTCCGTTCACCCGGCAGCTGGCTCGACGAGCTGCCGGCCATCCTCTGGAGTCTCCGACAATGCCAAACCAGTCGACCGGGTTCACCCCGCTCTTCCTCGTCTACGGAGCCGAAGCCGTCATGCCGACAGACGTCGAGTTTGACTCGCCACGAGTCGTGATGTACACCGAAGCCAAAGCCAAGAAAGCCCGCGAAGACGGCGTTGATACGTCTCCAACGTATCTATAATTTTTGATTGTTCCATGCTATTATATTACCCGTTTTGGATGTTTATGGGCTTTACTCTACACTTTTATACTATTTTTGGGACTAACCTATTAACCAGAGGCCCAACCCATATTGTTGTTTTCTTGCCTATTTCAGTGTTTCGAAGAAAAGGAATATCAAACGGAGTCCAAACGGAATGAAACCTTCGGGAGCGTGATTTTTGGAACGAACGTGATCCAGGAGACGTGGAGCTGAAGTTAGGGAAGCTTCGAGGAGGCCACGAGGTAGGGGGCGCGCCCTCCACCCTCATGGGCCCCTCGTGGCTCCCCTGACTGACTTCGTTCGACTATATATCTCCATATACCCTAAAAACATCGAGGAGCACAATAGATCGGGAGTTCCGTCACCGCAAGCCTTTGTAGCCAGCAAAAACCAATCAAGACCCTGTCCCAGCACCCTGCCGGAGGGGGTCATCCCTCACCGGTGGCCATATTCATCATCCTGGCGCTCTCCATGACGAGGAGGGAGTAGTTCACCCTCGGGGCTGAGGGTATGTACCAGTAGCTATGTGTATGATCTCTCTCTCTCTCTCTCTCGTGTTCTTGATTTGGCACGATCTTGATGTATCGCGAGCTTTGCTATTATAGTTGGATCTTATGATGTTTCTCCCCCTCTACTCTCTTGTAATGGATTGAGTTTTCCCTTTGAAGTTATCTTATCGAATTGAGTCTTTAAGGATTTGAGAACACTTGATGTATGTCTTGAGGTGCTTATCTGTGGTGACAATGGGATATTCACGTGATTCACTTGATATATGTTTTGGTGTCAACTTGCGGGTTGAATGAACTTATGCATAGGGGTTGGCACACGTTTTCGTCTTGACTCTTCGGTAGAAACTTTGGGGCACTCTTTGAAGTACTTTGTGTTGGTTGAATAGATGAATCTGAGGTTGTGTGATGCATATCGTATAATCATGCCCACGGATACTTGAGGTGACAATGGAGTACCTAGGTGACATTAGGGTTTTGATTGATTTGTGTCTTAAGGTGTTATTCTAGTATGAAATCTATGATATATCAAACGGAAAGAATAGCTTCATGTTATTTTACTATGGACTTTTGAATAGATAGATCAAAAAGGATAACTTTGAGGTGGTTTCATACCCTACCATAATCACTTTGTTGTTCTCCGCTATTAGTGGCTTTGGAGTGACTCTTTGTTGCATGTTGAGGGATAGTGATATGATCCAGTTATGTTATTATTGTTGAGAGAACTTGCACTAGTGAAAGTATGAACCTTAGGCCTTGTTTCCTAGCATTGCAATACCGTTTATGCTCACTTTTACCACTTGTTACCTTGCTGTTTTTATATTTTCAGATTACAAAAACCTATATCTACCATCCATATTGCACTTGTATGACCATCTCTTCGCCGAACTAGTGCACCCATACAATTTACCATTGTATTGGGTGTGTTGGGGACACAAGAGACTCTTTGTTATTTGGTTGCAGGGTTGTTTGAGAGAGACCATCTTCATCCTACGCCTCCCACGGATTGATAAACCTTAGGTCGTCCACTTGAGGGAAATTTGCTACTGTCCTACAAACCTCTGCACTTGGAGGCCCAACAACGTCTACAAGAAGAAGGTTGTGTAGTAGACATCAAGCTCTTTTCTGGCGCCGTTGCCAGGGAGGTGAGTTCTCGAAGGTATATCTTTAGATCTTGCAATCGAATCTTTTTGCTTCTTGTTTTATCACTAGTTTAGTCTATAAAAGAAAACTACAAAAAAATGGAATTGAGTTTGTCTCATACGCTTCATCTTTTTAATATCTTTTGTGAAAATGATGGAAAGGAAAATTGTGCTCAAGTGCTAGAAGAAGAAATCTATAAAATGTTTGTTACTAAATATGTTAATGATGAGCATGATTGCAATGTTGTTAGTATGAATTCCTTGAATACCCATGATGCTAATGATATGCAAAGCCACAAGCTTGGGGATGCTATGTTTGATGAATATGATATTTTTTGTCCCCCAAGTTTTGATGAGAATATTTATTATGATGAAAGCATGCCTCCTATTTATGATGATTATATGATGAAAGTGGATTTGGAGAGGTCATGACTTTATTTAGTGATGAATCCACTATTTCAGAAGAGGTTCCAATTGATTATGAGAATAAAGTTACTATCTATGATTATTATTGTGATGACATGTATGCTATAAAGAATAATGATAACCATGAAACTTGTCATCATGATTTTAGTTTTCAATTGTATTATGCCTCACATGATAGTTATTTTGTTGAGTTTGCTCCCACTATTATTCATGAGAAGAAATTTGCTTATGTGGAGAGTAGTAAAATTTGTATGCAAGTAGATCATGAAAAGAATGCTTTAGGCGCTGGTTATATTGTTGAATTCATTCATGATGCTACTGAAAATTATTATGAGAAAGGAACATATGCTTGTAGGAATTGCAATAATATCAAGTTTCCTCTCTATGTGTTCAAAATCTTGAAGTTATGCTTGTTTTGCCTTCCTATGCTAGTTGATTATTGTTCCCATAAGTTGTTTGCTCACAAAATCCCTATGCATAGGAAGTGGGTTAGATTTAAATGTGCTAGTCATATTCTTCATGATGCTCCCTTTATGTTTCAATTCTTATCTTTTATGTGAGCATCATTGAAATCATCATGCCTAGCTAGGGGCGTTATACGATAGCGCTTGTTGGCAGGCAACCCAATTTTATTTTTGTTCTTTGATTTTTGCTCCTGTTTAGTAATATAATCCATCTAGCCTCTGGTTAGATGTGGTTTTATGTTTTAATTAGTGTTTGTGCCAAGTAAAGCCTTTGGGAAGACTTGTGTGAAGTCTATGCTATCTTGCTGTAAAAAACAGAAACTTTAGCGCTCACGAGATTAGCTGCCATTTTTTACTGGAGAGTGCTTTTAGGTTGATTATTTTTTCAGATGATTAATAGACAAATTACTCAAGTCCACCAATTTATTTAAGAATTTTTGGAGTTACAGAAGTATTCGGATGATACAGATTACTACAGGCTGTTCTGTTTTTGACAGATTCTGTTTTCTATGCGTTGTTTGCTTATTTTGATGAATCTATGAGTAGTATCGGAGGGTATGAACCATATAGAAGTTGGAATACAGTATATATTACACCAATATGAATTTAGAATGAGTTCACAACAGTACCTAAGTGGTGATTTATTTTCTTATGCTAACGGAGCTTACAAGTTTTGTTTTGAGTTTCGTGTTGTGAAGTTTTCAAGTTTTGGGTAAAGATTCGATGGACTATGGAATAAGGAGTGGTAAGAGCCTAAGCTTGGGATGCCCAAGGAACCCCAAAGTAATATTCAAGGACAACCAAGAGCCTAAGCTTGGGGATGCCCCGGAAGGCATCCCCTCTTCCGTCTTCATTCATCGATAACTTTACTTGGAGCTATATTTTTATTTACCACATAATATGTGTTTTGCTTGGAGCATCATTTTATTTTGTTAGTATTTGCTTGATGTTATTTAGAATAATGTTTTGCATCTTTATTTTCAATAAAAATGTCAAGGATAGCCTTTACCATGCTTATTTTGCAAGTATACATGTTGCTGTTTCAAAACAGAAAGTTTACCGCTGTTGCAAACATTCCCTAGAAAAGTCAGAGAATGATATAATGTTGAATATTTTTGCATAATGAGATCTGATAAATCTTCTACAGCGTAGTATTTTTCTTATAATTTTTGGAGTTAGGAAGTATGATGAATCTTGCATTCTTTACAGACTATACTGTTTTGGCAGATTGATGTTATGTTTGCATTGTTTGCATATGTTTGCTTGTTTAATGATTCTATTTGAGGATAGGAGTATTAAATATGCAGAGACATTTAGTATGCAATGTTGAATAATAATTTTTGTGATTTGTTACAGTATAAAATGATAAGGTTTTTGCATTGGTTTATACTAACTTATCTCACGAGTTCTTGTTGAGTTTGGTGTGGATGAAGCTTTCGAGATTTAGGAAACCAAGATATAAAAGGAATTAAGGAGACACAAAAGATCAAGCTTGGGGATGCCCAAGTCACCCCAAGATAACATTCTAATAAGTCTCAAGCATCCAAGCTTGGGGATGCCCCAGTAGGCATCCCACCTTTCTTCTTCAACAATTAACGGTTAGTATCGGTTGAGCCTAAGTTTTTGCTTCTTCACATGAGTTGTGCTATCCTTGCAATGCCATTTTATTTTGTTTTGATTGCTGTTTGAATAAAATACCAAGATCTTAAATACTTAAATGTTAGAGAGTCTTCACATAGTTTCATAATTATTCGAGTACTCATTGATCTTCACTTATATCTTTCGGAGTAGTTTGTCATTTGCTCTAGTGCTTCACTTATATCTTTTAGAGAACGGCGGTAGTTTTATTTTGAATAAATAGATGAACTCTCATGCTTCACTTATATTATTTTGAGAGTCTTTAGAACAGCATGGTATTTTCTATGGTTATAAAATTGGTCCTAGAATGACGGGCATCCAAGTTGGGTATAATAAAAACTATCATAAGAAGTGAATTGGATGCTATGATCAATTTGATGCTTGATAATTGTTTTGAGATATAGAGGTGGTGATATTAGAGTCATGCTAGTTGGGTAATTGTGAATTTAAAGAATACTTGTGTTGAAGTTGGCAAGTCCTGTAGCATGCACGTATGGTAAAAGTTGTGTAACAAATTTATTGCATGGGGTGCTCTTTTGATTGCCTTCCCTTGTGTGGAGGTTGGGGGCGCGCGATGGTTAACTCCTACCAACCTCCCCCCTAGGAGCATGCGCGTAGTGCTTGGTTTTTGATGACTTGTAGATTTTTGCATTAAGTATATGAGTTCTTTATGACTAATGTTGAGTCCATGGATTATACGCACTCTCACCTTCCATCATTGCTAGCCTCTTCGGTACGGTGCATTGCCCTTTCTCACCTTGAGAGTTGGTACAAACATCGCCGGTGCATCCAAACCCCGGTGATACGATACGCTCTATAACACATAAACCTCCTTATATCTTCCTCAAAACATCCACCATACCTACCTATTATGGCATTTCCATAGCCATTCCGAGATATATTGCCATGCAACTTTCCACCGTTCCGTTTATCATGACACGCATCATCATTGTCATATTGCCTTGCATGATCATGTAGTTGACATCGTATTTGTGGCAAATCCACCGTGCATAATTTTTCATACATGTCACTCTTGATTCATTTCCCATCTCGGTACACCGTCGGAGGCATTCATATAGAGTCATATCTTGTTCTAGTATCGAGTTGTAACTCATGAGTTGTAAATAAATAGAAGTGTGATGATTATCATTATTAGAGCATTGTCCCTTATAAAAAAAGAAAGCCCAAAAAAGAGAAAGGCCAAAGAAAAAAAATAAAAAAGAAAGAAATGCCAAATAAAAAAACGCCCAAAAAAAGAAAATATAAAGGGGACAATGTTACTATCTTTTTCCACACTTGTGCTTCAAAGTAGCACCATGTTCTTCATATAGAGACTGTCATTTGTTGTCTCTTTCATATACTAGTGGGAATTTTTCATTATAGAACTTGGCTTGTATATTCTGACGATGGGCTTCCTCAAAATGCCCTAGGTCTTCGTGAGCAAGCAAGTTGGATGCACACCCACTTAGTTTCTTTTGTTGAGCTTTCATACATTTATAGCTCTAGTGCATCCGTTGCATGGCAATCCCTACTCCTCATGTTGACATCAATTGATGGGCATCTCCATAGCCCGTTGATTAGCCTCGTCAATATGAGACTTTCTCCCTTTATGTCTTCTCCACACAACCTCCATCATCATATTCTATTCCACCCATAGTGATATATCCATGGCTCACGCTCATGTATTGCGTGAAAGTTGAAAGAAGTTTGAGATTGCTAAAGTATGAAACAATTGCTTGGCTGAAACCGGGGTTGTGCTTGATGGGAGTACTTTGTGTGATGAAAATGAAACATAGCATAACTTTATGATTTTGTAGGAATGAACCTTCTAATGCCATGTTATTTTGAGAAGACATGACTGCTTAGTTAGTATGATTGAAGTATTACTATTTCTTATGTCAATATGAACTTTTATTTTGAATCATTTGGATCTGAACATTCATGCCACAATAAAGAAAATTACATTAAGGATTATGCTAGGTAGCATTCCACATCAAAAAATCTGTTTTTATCATATACCTACTCGAGGACGAGCAGGAATTAAGGTTGGGGATGCTTGATATGTCTCCAACGTATCTATAATTTTTGATTGTTCCATGCTATTATATTACCCGTTTTGGATGTTTATGGGCTTTACTCTACACTTTGATATTATTTTTGGGACTAACCTATTAACCGGAGGCCCAGCCCATATTGTTGTTTTCTTGCCTATTTCAGTGTTTCAAAAAGGAATATCAAACGGAGTCCAAACGGAATGAAACCTTCGGGAGCGTGATTTTTGGAACGAACGTGATCCAGGAGACGTGGAGCTGAAGTCAGGGAAGCCTCAAGGAGGCCACGAGGCAGGGGGCACGCCCACCCTCCTAGGCGCGCCCTCCACCCTCGTGGGCCCCTCGTGGCTCCCCTGGCCGACTTCTTTCGCCAATATATCTCCATATACCCTAAAGACATCGAGGAGCACAATAGATCGGGAGTTCCGCAGCCGCAAGCCTCTGTAGCCACCAAAAACCAATCGGGACCCTGTTCCGGCACCCTGCCGGAGGGGCGGATCCCTCACTGGTGGCCATCTTCATCATCCCGGCGCTCTCCATGACGAGGAGGGAGTAGTTCACCCTCGGGGCTGAGGGTATGTACTAGTAGCTATGTGTTTGATATCTCTCTCTCTCGTGTTCTTGTTTTGGCACGATCTTGATGTATCACGAGCTTTGCTATTATAGTTGGATCTTATGATGTTTCTCCCCCTCTACTCTCTTGTAATGGATTGAGTTTTCCCTTTGAAGTTATCTTATCGGGTTGAGTCTTTAAGGATTTGAGAACACTTGATGTATGTCTTGCCGTGCTTATCTGTGGTGACAATGGGATATTCACGTGATTCACTTGATATATGTTTTGGTGATCAACTTGCGGGTTTAATGAACTTATGCATAGGGGTTGGCACACGTTTTCGTCTTGACTCTCCGGTAGACACTTTGGGGCACTCTTTGAAGTACTTTGTGTTGGTTGAATAGATGAATCTGAGATTGTGTGATGCATACCGTATAATCATGCCCACGAATACTTGAGGTGACAATGGAGTATCTAGGTGACATTAGGGTTTTGATTGATTTGTGTCTTAAGGTGTTATTCTAGTATGAAATCTATGATAGATCGAATGGAAAGGATAGCTTCATGTTATTTTACTATGGACTCTTGAATAGATAGATCAAAAAGGATAACTTTGAGGTGGTTTCGTACCCTACCATAATCTCTTTGTTGTTCTCCGCTATTAGTGGCTTTGGAGTGACTCTTTGTTGCATGTTGAGGGATAGTGATATGATCCAGTTATGTTATTATTGTTGAGAGAACTTGCACCAGTGAAAGTATGAACCTTAGGCCTTGTTTCCTAGCATTGCAATACCGTTTACGCTCACTTTTACCACTTGTTACCTTGCTGTTTTTATATTTTCATATTACAAAAACCTATATCTACCATCCATATTGCATTTAAATCACCATCTCTTCGCCGAACTAGTGCACCTATACAATTTACCATTGTATTGGGTGTGTTGGGGACACAAGAGACTCTTTGTTATTTGGTTGCAGGGTTGTTTGAGAGAGACCATCTTCATCCTACGCCTCCCACGGATTGATAAACCTTAGGTCATCCACTTGAGGGAAATTTGCTACTGTCCTACAAAGCTCTGCACTTGGAGGCCCAACAACGTCTACAAGAAGAAGATTGTGTAGTAGACATCAGGCGTCAACCTACTCGAAGAAGCACGGCTCTTGGCACTCAGCCGGTCAGCCATCTATCAGCAAGGCCTAAGGCACTACCATAGCAAGAAGATCAAGCCCCTCACATTCTGCGAGGGAGACCTCGTCCTCCGACTCGTCCAGCAGCAAGCCGGCCAGCACAAGTTGTCCTCACCATGGGAAGGCCCCTTCATCGTTAGCAAAGCCCTGTGTGACTGCAACACGTACTACCTCATCGATGCCCGCAAGTCCAACAAGCGTAAGAGAGACACTGTCGGTGAAGAGACAACCCGGACGTGGAATGCAGAACTCCTCTGCCCATTTTATAGTTAGCTTTGTACACATATGTATCACTACCTTTTGTAACCGCATGAAAACTTTGGGGTCCTAGAACGACGCTCGGGGGCTGCCCTTTCCGACCAAATTATTGTGTCTCACACACTTGTGCATCTTTTTCTTAAAAAACCCCGCCACCGGGTTGACTCGCTCAAACCCGAGGGCTCGGTGGCTAGCCGGCTTGGCCACCACCACCGCCCTCCTTAGCAAATCTTGGAGTGTTCCGGTCGTCGCGGCCCTCCACTTCGCCCTACGCCACAGAACCGGCTTCGGCTGTTGGCCGGAAAGAAACATGGGCCAAAGCACCTACGTGCTACGAATTCTAACACAGGTCCGCCAGGTTGGCCGACCCGGCCCTGCCACCTTAACTGTGTCGCACGACCGGCTGCTCGGCAATCGGCTTTGCCGGATTGCCGCCGGCCGGCCCAGTGGGTGTTTCGCTCGCGCTCAACATTTGAAAAGCCTAAGTATTCCACAACCATTTCAAGGGCCGAACTCCTTGTCATAGACTAGAGCCCGGACACTCGACTCGCGGGGGGGAGGCCCGAGAAGGGAAGCAAGAAAGAAAACGGCTCAAAAGATAGAAGCAAAAGCGCAAACACTCACAAAATATTTACATTGCAAGTTGAAACAGGCCCAAGGCCAGAGTTCATTACATTACACCCAAATCCCCCGGTGGGTGGGTGGACCTGCTACCTAACAGAAATTGTTGCAAAGATAAAGACAGGGCGTCCTCAGCTTCAGGCACCTCCAGCGCCGGGTCGCGCAGCTGCTGGCTCTCCCTCGGTGGCCTCCGGATTCACCAAGGTTCCGGTATCTTCCACCTTGGCACCGTCGTCCTCGTAGACGCCCGTCTCCTCGTAGCTGCCCTCCGGGTCATCCAGAAGCAGGCCGAAGTCATCAGCAGGAACGACTCTTCCATGATCCGTTCACTCCGGCTGGAACTCGTCGTGGATGGCGAACCCGGCGATGTAGCTGGCCTGGGCAGTGACGCGTCCGGCCTCCACCTACAGCGGGAGCTCCGCGCTGGCTCGCTAGCCCATCAGCCGATCCAACGCCAGATCCGGATGCCAAGACATCACAAATCGGAGCTCCATCTCAGCGCCGGCACGAGCGACGGAGACCCGCCACGCGTGAAGCCGCTCCGGACCCGCCTCCAACCACTGCGCCAGCCGCGAGAAGTTGTTCGGTGCGACGGCACCAGGACAGAGGGCGGCCGTCATCCCGCGCTGGCCTCGGAGGGCCGCGCCTTCTGCTCGCCCAAGACGCATAGACGAGCTTCGGAGGCGGCCATGATCTCCGCAAAGGTCCAGGCAGCCTGCAGGTTGGTCCTGGAGCCCATGACCCCCTGGGAATCCCGCTAGAAGTGGACAGCCTCCTCTGCCACTCGGTGCATCTCCGGGAAGTGCCCTATCAAAAGAAGAGTAAGACAAGATTAGCAACAAAGAAAATAAAGCCGGCTTCTCAACCCGGCAGAACCCAAAGAAAGCACTTACTAGCGAAGGTCTCGGCCAGGTGATGTGCTTCAAGCAACGTACCATGCCGCTCCCTGGTGATGGCACAGTCACGGTCCTCAAGCTCCTTCTCCAGATCGGCGACCTTGGCAAGGGCCACTGAGGGAGTCCTGGATTATGGGGTGTCCGGATGGCCGGACTATGACCTTCGGCTGGAATCCTGGACTATGAAGATACAAGATTGAAGACTCCGTCCCGTGTCCGGATGGGACTTTCCTTGGCATGGAAGGCAAGCTTGGCGATACGATATGAAGATCTCCTCCCATTGTAACCGACTCTGTGTAACCCTAGCCCTCTCCGGTGTCTATATAAACCGGAGAGTTTTAGTCCGTAGGATGAACAACAATCATACCATAGGCTAGCTTCTAGGGTTTAGCCTCTCTGATCTCGTGGTAGATCCACTCTTGTACTACCCATATCATCAATATTAATCAAGCAGGAGTACGGTTTTACCTCCATCGAGAGGGCCCGAACCTGGGTAAAAACATCATGTCCCTTGTCTCCTGTTACCATCCGCCTAGACGCACACTTCGGGACCCCCTACCCGAGATCCGCCGGTTTTGACACCGACATTGGCGCTTTCATTGAGAGTTCCTCTATGTCGTCACCGTCGGGAAGGATGCCGCACCCCGTCTTTAAAGACGGCGATGTTGCTAAAGGAGCTTTGGCTGTCGGCCAAACTCTCCGGCTAGGCAGTTTTTTGATGACCGCCTATTCGGCCGCCGCGCCGTCGATGACCTCTCGGGCCATCGAGAGCAATCTCCACATCACCTCGGAGCTCACCGAGCAGTTAGATCCGACGGAGCTCTCTTCCCTGAACGAGCTCTTGGATCGCATTGCTGCCCTGGGAGTCGCTACAGATTACGGCCAGATTGGGCTTAAACCCGATCAGAGAGAGATCGACTCTCCCCAGCTCACCCACCACGTTGGAGTGGTGGAAGAACAATGTGGCGAATCTTCGCCCGCCCTAAGGACCAGATGTGTCCGGATTCCCGACCCCTCCAAGCCGGACACCCGCGGAGGGGAGGATGTCGCCCAAGCCCTGAACCTAAAGTCAGGCAGCAGGCCTGATTCAATGAATAATGTCCAAGAAAGCAAGCTTCCGAATTCGGAAACTTCTTGGCCCCTGAATCTTATATCGTGCAAGGTTCCGGATTTAAATCCACCCACCCACCCAACTATTAGGGATTTATCCCAAATACGGCAAGAGCCCGGGGAAACAGTACACCACTATTGGGCCAGATTCCTCCTGGTTATGAACAGGATAAAGGACTGTCGTGAGAAAGAAGCAATTTCATTCTTCTGTAACAAATGCACGGACATCGGAATCCTCAACGCCATAAGTCGCCATGAAATTACACGCTTCGCCAACTTGACATCCATAGTACGAAAGTACTGTGCGACAGAAAGCGTTCGGAAAACCGAAGATAAATTCTGGGACAATCCAGCCCTGAATACAACACGAGTCCGAAACAAAAGGGCGCATTATCGCCAGGCATCTGAGCCAAACATCAAAAAACAAAAACCCTCTATAGGGTATGGGACCGTACTGGAGGGATGGCTCAATGGACCCTGTAAAATTCATAGTTCAGGGGAAGTCACACCAACTCACAGCCTTAGAGCATGTTGGATACTCCGGCAGGTGGCCAGAAGTGGCGAGGAGCTTCTAACTCCAGAACCCAAAGAACACCTCCCCAGAAACGCCAGTACAGTGTCGACAGTCTTCGAGACCTTTGCATCAAACAATGTGAGGAAACGAACGCTCCGCAACCTTACCGAAGTATACCAAGTAGCAACAATAAACCCATGGAGTGACACGGCTATTACTTTAATGCCAGTGACGAACCTAAATTCCGGACAGCCCGAGCACCAGCCGCATTGGTCCTCGGTCCGATAGTGGATGGCTTCCAACTTACAAAGGTACTCATGGACGGCGGCAGCGGACTTAACCTCATCTACGAGGAAACCCTGCGAAAAATGGAAATAGACTGGAGCCGCATTGAGCGAAGCAACACAACCTTTAGAGGAATAATACCAAGCCGGGAAGCATGCTGTTCAGGAAAAATCACACTGGATGTGGTGTTCGGCACGCCGGATAATTACAGATCCGAGGAGGTCACGTTCCAAGTGGCCCCGTTCAGCAGCGGATACCACGCTCTGCTAGGGCGAGAAGCAGTTACAATTTTTCAAGCCATACCCCATTATGGGTACATGAAGCTCAAAATGCCTGGACCCAACGGAATCATCACTCTTGCAAGTGATCCGGACACAGCGCTCCGCGCCGAAAACAAGACAACCGCACTGGCCCTCGAGGCATTATCCGAAGCCCTAGCGGCCGAGGAACTAACTGTGTTGCGCTCCACGGTGGACAGGGACGATGTGATACTAGATAAGAGATCCAAGTCCACCTCTTTCAAACCAGTGGACGAAATAGTCAAATTCCAAGTCCATCCAATGGACCCCACAAAAACGGCCTCCATCAGGGCACAACTAAAACCCGATATAGACGCCGCACTCAGAGAATTCCTGCGAGAAAATTGGGACATTTTCGCCTGGCACCCTTCAGACATGCCAGGAATCCCACGCAGGCTGGCTGAGCACAGCCTGAACATCCTAAAAGGGTTTAAGCCCGTTAAGCAGACTCTACGGCGTTTCTCCGAACCCAAGAGACAAGCCATGGGAGAGGAGCTAGCAAAACTGCTAGAAGCCGGATTCATCAGAGATATAAAACATCCGGACTGGCTAGCAAGCCTGGTGATGGTACCAAAGAAGGACAAATCTTGGCGCCTATGTGTCGATTTCAAAGACCTAAATAAGGCCTGCCCAAAGGATCCTTTCCCACTCCCCCGAATTGATCAAGTCATCGACGCCACCGCAGGACACGACTCATTGTGTTTCCTCGATGCATACTCTGGCTACCACCAAATCAAGATGGCAGAGTCAGACCAAGCCGCAACGGCATTCATCACCCCACATGGCCCATTCTGCTTCAACACGATGCCCTTCGGGCTCAAAAACGCCGGCGCAACATATTAGCGCATGATTCAGACATGTCTGGCCAACCAGATCGGCAAAACAGTTGAAGCATACGTAGATGACGTGGTCGTCAAAACCAAACACGTCGATACTCTAGTAGCCGACTTGAGGCTCACATTCGACAATCTCCGAACATATGACATTAAGCTCAACTCGGAAAAATGCGTTTTTGGCGTACCAGTCGGAAAGCTCTTGGGCTTCATCATATCTGGTAGAGGAATTGAAGCAAACCCAGCCAAGATCCGAGCTCTGTCACAATTGGATACCCCAAAAGACCTCAAACAAATACAAAAATTGACAGGATGTGTGGCGGCTCTAAGCCGCTTTATCTCCCGCTTAAGAGAAAAGGCATTACCCCTCTATCGCCTCCTGCGGCGCACCGAACACTTCGAGTGGACGGATGCCGCCACGGCCGGACTCAAAGAAATAAAAGCCATACTGGCAAAAAATCCGGTCCTGGCTGCGCCCAACATGGGCGAACCAATGTTGTTATACATCGCGGCAACCCATCAAGTTGTAAGCACAGTGCTCGTCGTCGAACGAGAAACGGACGGACACAAGTTCCCTCTCCAAAAACCAGTTTACTACGTGTCCACTATCCTAACTCCATGCAAGTCATGGTACCCGCATTATCAAAAGATAGCATACGCGGTGTTCATCGCATCCCGGAAGCTGCGACACTATTTTCAAGAGTGTTCAATAACAGTGGCATCCGAAGTACCTCTTAATGATATTATAAACAACCGCAACGCAACGGGCCGGATTACCAAATGGGCCATCGAGCTCCTCCCGTTCGACATAACTTACAAGACAAGGCGAGCTATTAAGTCGCAGGTTTTGGCCGACTTCATCGTCGAATGGACTGAAGCCGAGCTCCCTAAAGAGTACGACGCATACTCCAACTGGATCATGCACTTCGACGACTCCAAAATGTTGGCTGGCCTGGGGGCTAGCGTCGTTCTGACGTCCCCAACCGGAGATACAGTACAATACGTACTTCAGATAATGTACACGGATTCCAACAACACAGCTGAATACGAGGCCCTTTTACATGGTCTCCGGATGGCAGTCTCCATGGGCGTTCAACGCCTAGAGGTCCGCGGGGATTCAAACCTCGCAATATCCCAAATAAATGGAGACTTTGACACCAAGGATCCGAAAATGGCAGCTTACCGCAACGCCATCTTAAAGATGTCAGCTCAGTTTGAGGGGCTCGAATTTCATCACATAGCCTGGGAGAATAACCAGGCAGCAGACGTGTTGGCACGCATTGGCGCCAAGCGCGATGCTGTCCCTCCCAACATCTTCCTAGAGAGGTTGTTTAAGCCATCCGTATCATGGGAGGGAGAGTCCAGAAACAATAGCCCGGACACAACCACACTGCCCCTCAGCAAACACTCTGACACAGTTGGTGGCTCTGCCAACGGAACAACGCCGTCAGCCCACACAATAATGGCAGTCATTGCCCCGTGGACAGAACCATTCCTAGCCTACCTAACTAGGCAGGAACTTCCAGAGGACCAAAACGAGGCCCGATTCATAGTGCGGCGATCTAAAGCCTACAAAGTCCACGAGGGAGAGCTTTATAAAAAAGCACAACCGGAGTCCTTCAAAGGTGTATCTCCGAAGAGGAAGGGCGAGACCTTCTGGCTGAAATTCATGCCGGACTCGGCGGGCACCACGCGCGCAGCCCGGGCCCTTGTAAGCAAGGCCTTCCGTACCGGATTTTATTGGCCAACGGCCCGGGCAGACGCTCAGGACTTAGTGCAGCGATGCGTCGGTTGCCAGTTATTCGCCAACCAAAGCCACATGCCGCCTACCGCCCTACAAACTATACCAATTACCTGGCCTTTTGCGGTTTGGGGGCTTGACATGGTTAGACCCCTTAAAGGAGGAACCCACAAGCAAAAATATCTACTGGTCATGGTGGACAAATTCACCAAATGGATAGAGGCCAAGCCTGTAAAGACGAACGAATCCGGACCGGTGATAGACTTCATATCCGGGGTCGTACACCATTACGGCGTCCCCCACAGCATCATAACTGACAATGGCACAAACTTCACGGCCGATGAAGTTAAACTCTGGTGCAAAAACATGAGCATTAAGCTCGACTACGCTTCAGTCTATCACCCTCAAACCAATGGTCAAGTAGAGCGAGCCAACGGTCTCATTATGAGCGGCATCAAACCCAGACTAGTGCGATCCCTCAAGGAATCTAACACGCACTAGGTAGAGGAGCTTGACTGCGTACTCTGGGGGCTGCGGACCACGCCGAATTGCACTACCGGATTCACACCATTTTTATGGTATACGGCGCAGAGGCAGTACTGCCATGCGACATAATTCATGACTCACCTCGAGTGCGCATGTACGAAGAAAGAGAAGCCGAGCTCGATCGGCAGGACAGCTTGGACGCATTGAAGGAGGAGTGCGACGTGGCAAAAGCTCATTCCGCATTCTATCAACAGCAGGCTCGAAGATATCAAAGCAGAGAAGTACGGGCCAAAACTTATAACGTTGGCGAACTAGTTCTACGCCTGCCGGACAAGAAAAAGGACAAACTAAAGCCCAAATGGGAGGGTCCCTTCATAATCGACCAAGTACTGACTGGTGGAGCGTACCGTCTGCGAAACGCATCGGACAACCGACTCGAGCCGAACCCATGGAACGCAGCACGCCTACGAAGATTCTACGCCTAGCGCCGGACTCCGTGTTCGTCTCCTTCCTCTGTCCCCTTTTTATTTTTATTTTTATATTTTCACATTAGCTGTCCGGGATTTCGCTCCTTCTCCCTACCTTTTTTCCAAGCCCTTAGCGGCTTGCATGTGCATTGTTCGCACATACCTGACGCGCCACCCGCGCTCATCACACCTGGGGGCTTCTTTATCAGAAGTTTATATAAAATGGGCCTCATGCCCAAAACATGTGTGACACTTCCGCATGAACCTTTTATACACCATTATATGCATCGATATGACTTCAGTTTTGGCCAAGCTGGGTTGCCTGGCTCCTGTGCTTACCCCTACGTTCCCGTTCGTTCGGCTAGGTGGTAAAGGGAGCACCTCTGCGATTGTTACTGCCGGGTCAGCCAGATGTGTACCTCAAACTGGGTGAAGCCGAAAGCTAGTGTTCTTAAGGGAATATTTATTCGGTGAACTAAAAGATGATCTTTCGTGTTTATTTATCTGCCCCCAGATGCTTTTCTGCTCTTTTTAGCAGTTCGGACATGCACTTTAGGGCATGCCTCCCAGGGAAAGGAACCCCTAACGGAACTATTCTCCCTGGAAGATGTTTCTTACTAACCATGTAATATAACATAACTAGTTGGGCACTTGTCTGCTAAAGCAATTATGACCCCTACGCCTTATCTCCATGCATGCCCCGGTTCTTACATAATCGAGAGGGTATTCGGACACACTCTGGACTACAGGGTCCAGAGGTCGAAGCGAAAAGGTCCGCAATGACAAACAATCTACAATCCGGCTAGAAGGCATTTTTCATGTCATTTTAAATTACAGAGTCAATCCGACTCGGTATATTCTTCTTCAATACCATCCAACAGGCGGTCTAATTTACAGTCCTGTTGGGAATACTTTGCAGCCAGCTCTACCTGGCCATATACTAAGCTGACAGGGATCTCCTTTCCGTTAGGACCCATAGGGCCGACCTCGGCCATGTGGTTTGGGTCAGCCTTCATGTACCGAGTCTTCACCATGGCCCAGGCCTCCCTGGCACCTTGACGACAGGCTGATATCTTCCACAATCGGAAGCGCTGCCGCACTCCCTCCAGCTTCTTTGTAAGCTCCCCAAGGCCTTCGGGCATGGAGAGGGATGGCCACATAGCCTGAATGATGCTCTGCATTGCCTGCCGAACTCGTTCGTGCAGTTGCAACAGCTCGGGAAGAAGGTCTCCCGTTGAACCGGGCATTTCCTCCGCAGGATGACCTCTCAGCAGACCTACAGACATAGCTCTGTCAATCGACTTCCTCGCCGAATTCTTTTTTTGAAGATTCGTTCAAGCACTTACTAAAAATGCCGCGTCGAAGTCGCCGATTCTCCTTTACGGAAGCAGACAGCTGAATACGAACATCCTTTAGTTCCTCGCCCAGCTGGGTATTGGCATCTTGAAGTTTGTTCTTCTCTTGCCTCACCCTCGTCAGCACGCTCTCGCCAGCCTTTAGTTGGCGTAGGAGTTGTTGCTTGTCCGGATTTACTCCAGCCCCATCTGCACTATTATCGTCAGGGTTGCACACCTGCCGCACTTCA
Source organism: Triticum dicoccoides (assembly GCF_002162155.2). Lineage (NCBI taxonomy): Eukaryota > Viridiplantae > Streptophyta > Magnoliopsida > Poales > Poaceae > Triticum > Triticum dicoccoides. The sequence continues at coordinate 63,309,094 of NC_041393.1, forward strand.
CAACGGAATTATCTTTCGAAGCATATATTACCTGAGGGCGTCCCCTTTGCATTTTCTGAAGTGGCCAGTGCGGCTTCGAGTTGGGCCTTGCACTCTTCAAGCTCCTGGGACAGTTGCGTATTCTTCTTTGTAAGACACTGCATAGCACATGATCCTTAAAACAGTTATCTTCACTGTTTCAAGTCTCGGGGGCTACTAACATATATAACCTTCAATTTTACTCACCTGTATGTCTTTTACATACTGCTTTGTGGCTCTGGCTAGACCATTTTGAGCGGCACGGAGATACGCATCTCCTGTATTAAAGGCGTCCAACGCCTCTGGGAAAAACATGTGTCACGAAGAACAGTCCGGCGACGCCTGTGGTTTAGGGCACTCTCCACCTCTGAATTGGTGGCAGATAGCCTGTCGGCGTCCTCTGTCGGAGGAACGCCCGAGGCGCGCCCCGTGTCCGTCTCCGCTTCCGGACCCGGCCTTGAACCTTGGCCGGCGGATATAGTCCGGCGGGCTCTCTTCTTTCTAAGAAAATCATGAGCGTTAGTAAGACTCAAGGGCATAAACCCTAGGCATTAAATTTGCACGCCGTACCGTTGCGCTGGAATCTCGATCTGGTCCGCACTTCTTTTTGGCCTGCCTGGCTTCAGCGGCCCTTGTTGGCTGCCCACCGCGGGCTCGGCCTTCTGCCTCAAGGATTTACCCTACGGAACGAAACACTATTAGTTCACGGCATGCAAGATAAAGCATGGATAGATCTCCTTGAGAATACTGGGACTTCAGTCTCGGTTACCTTTGAGACTGGAAGTAGTCCGGGATAGTCGGCCGTAATGGCCACTAAGGCGTTGTCCTTGCTCAATTGATGAAACACCCCATCGATTAACTCCACACATAAGTCCAGGTCCTCTTGGGAGTCCGGATCGAGAGACCGTTCCGGGTCCTCGGGTTGTGGGGGAGGGTTGTTTATCTCCTTCATAGTCTGGCGCAGCTCCTGCATTTAACATTGCTAGACTAAGTACTCAACTACGGGAATTTCGAAAGCGGGTAGGCAAGTGAAAGTGTTCGCTCACCCAACTTGGTGGATTGTACATGGAGAATCCGCCCTCCGGGTTGGCATGGAGGAATTCTTCTTCTTCTCCCTTGTACAAAGCGGATAAGATTCTCGTTAAAGTGGCGGCCGAATCTGGCCCCTTACGACCGCACCGGGTGGCGTCGTCCTCCCTATTGAAATCCCACATGGGGTGGCCTCTGTATTGCAGCGGCTGCACCCCTCGCGTTATGCATATGGCCATGACCTTGATCATGGTCAGTCCGGAATGAGCCAACAACCTTATCTGGCTCATCAGGTAAAGGACGTCCCTGTCAGTTTCCCTCTGAGGGTTCCGCGGGCGCCATCTCAGGCGCTTCTTCAACGGAGCGTTATTGAACTCAGGGAGGCCGATCCGTACAGGGTCCGGCAGGGGGACGTCATCTATATAGAACCACTCCGAGGACCAGTCCTCGAACGTCCTCTTTGGGGTACCGGATAGATATCCGGTCCCGGCGATGCGCCATAGTTCGGCTCCGCCCACTTGATAAATAGACCCCTCCTAAGAACGAGGCACGAGGCAAAACAACCTCTTCCACAGCGTGAAATGGGCCTCAACGCCCAAGAACAGCTCGCAGAGGGCCACGAAGCCCGCAATGTGCAGAATGGAGGCGGGCGTGAGGTTGTGTAGCTAGAGGCCGTAGTACTCCAGCAACCCTCGGAGAAACGGATGAATTGGAAATCTAAGTCCTCTCATCAAATAAGGGACTAGGCATACCCGCTCTCCTTGAGAGGGATTAGGGACGCTCTCCGCCTGCTCTCCGCCGCTATAGGTAGCAATCCCGGCTCGAACTGGGACCATATATGCTGGGGGGAGAAGCCCCTTGGACTGAAGCACTACTAACTCGCTATGCGGGACGGAACACCGCCCCCAATCTCCGGGCCGAGGGCTGGAGAGGCAAGAGGAGGAGCTGCACCGACCGGCCATGGTGGAATGGATCCCTGTCGAAGGCACTCTGATGAAGGCTCGCGGAGGGAAGATGGTGTGAATTGGATCTAAATCCCCGTCTCTTTTATGGGCGGTTCATTAACGCAACCGGGGGGGTAAATGAAAAAATCCCCTGGCTTTTCGCATTCATTCGACACGTGGAAGATGGTCATTATGGGGCATAGAAGCCGAAGAGGGCAGCACGCACTAGAAGCCGGACACTATTCGACGGGTACAGGAAATTTGAAGAAGAACCCGCCTTGCAATGCCGAAGACAACTTGCGCGCCGTACTCGTCGTCATTGAAGCCTGGTTCAGGGGCTACTGAGGGAGTCCTGGATTAGGGGGTGTCCGGATGGCCGGACTATGACCTTCGGCCAGACTCCTGGACTATGAAGATACAAGATTGAAGACTCTGTCCCATGTCCGGATGGGACTTTCCTTGGCGTGGAAGGCAAGCTTGGCGATACGATATGAAGATCTCCTCCCATTGTAACCGACTCTGTGTAACCCTAGCCCTCTTTGGTGTCTATATAAACCGGAGAGTTTTAGTCCGTAGGACAAACAAAATTCATATCATAGGCTAGCTTCTAGGGTTTAGCCTCTCTGATCTCGTGGTAGATCCACTCTTGTACTACCCATATCATCAATATTAATCAAGCAGGAGTAGGGTTTTACCTCCATCAAGAGGGCCCGAACCTGGGTAAAAACATCGTGTCCCTTGTCTCCTATTACCATCCGCCTAGACGCACAGTTCAGGACCCCCTACCCGAGATCCGCCGGTTTTGACACCGACAACCGCCTTCAGCTCGTTGTCCTTGGCCGCGGCCGCCTTCTCGTACTCCTTGCGACGGTGGAGCTCCACCTGGTGGGCCTCCCCCAGCTTGGTCCCCAGCTCCTTCAGACGCTCCACCTCCGCCTGGAGCTGACCCTTGTCATCGGCCAACTTATTATGTTGCTGGCCAGCTTCAACAAGGGCATGCTGGGCCTCCGCCACCTTGGCCTTCTCTGTCTTGAGGCGGTCCACCTCAGCCTCCAGCCGGCTCTTGTCACCAGCCAGCCGCTCCTGCAGTTGGCCGGCTTTGGCGAGCGCCCGCTGGGTCCCCTTCGCCTCCACCTTCAGCTCCGCCGCCTCGGCCCGGAGCCGGCCGACATCAGCAATGATGTGGTCGTACTGGAAGCCGTCTCGGAACAGCCGAGTTCGCCAGGACGACACTTGGCCGCAGCAGCTGCACAGCAAAGATTAAGAAACAAAGGAAGAAAAAACTACTTTAAGATTCGACCCAACTATTACGTAGTTGGACCGAATCTCGGGGGCTACACCCAGTCGGTGCGCTAGCGCGCCCCCACTAAAAGAGCATGCAAGAAAGTTACCTTCGGCAACACACAGCACCTCCTCTCTGGCGGCGAGTTGCGCTTGAGGTGCCGACTCTTCTCCACGAGCCGATTGATGACACCGACCCGGTGGGAGTCCAATTGTTGCAAGAAAAAATAAGTAGCACAAGACAACAGTTTAAAATTCGACCCAACTTCTATGTAGTTGGCCCGAATCTCGGGAGCTACACTCATTGGGTGCGCTAGCGCGCCCCCACTAGAGAGCAGCAAGAAGAAAAATCAAAAGGCAATAGGAAAAGGCTTACCATCATGGTGCTCCAGCTCCCGCGCCCGCTCCGTCTCGGCCAGGGCGAAGGCCTGCACCCTCTTCTTGCTCCCGTGGAGGCCCTGGCCCACCTTGGCCATCGTTGCCTCCTCACGGGTCAAGGGCCCGAAGAAGACTTTGTTGGGCCCAGCCTGAGCCGGCTGCGACCCAACGGCCTGACGGCCCACCGGCCTGTAGACCAGGGCGCACTCGCCGCTGGCCGCCTCCCCCGCGGTAGGCGCCCTCTCCAGTGTCCTCTCCGGCACGATGCCCGGAGTCTCCTGTAGTGCTGCATGTTGCAAGGCCCCGCCCGTCGCCACCTGAGGCGCCCCCTCCGGCGTTGCCACCCCCTCCCTTGGCCTCCGCCCGCTCGACCGTGCCGGCCCATGGTTCACTGCCTCTGTGCGGCCGTCCTGGCCGCGCTCCCCCTTTGACAGAGGCATGAAGACCATCGCCGCCGGCTCCATGCCCGCCACCATCTCGGGCCATGCCGGCTCCTCGCTAGCCTGCGCCCACGTCGTGGCGGCGCTGACCCAAGCTCGCGCCGACTCCGCCTCCAGCTCCGCCTCGGCCCGGTTCTGGTCCCGCCAGGCCAGCCCTCGGTGTCGGCCGGGTCCAGGCCGAGGTCCAGATTGTCCACCTCCTCATCCCACTCGATGACGCCGGACCAGGTTTTCCGAAACATAGCACCACCGAGGGGCGCGCCCTCCGACACCTCTAGCGCCAACGATACCGGTGACCTGAAGCACAACAGAGAAAAGAGCAAGAACCAAGAGAAGCCGCTCGGCGGCTCGACAGGATTCAGTAGAAGAAAGCTTACCTGCATGTCAGCATAGCAGTTGGCCTTGCTGGCGCCTCCTGCGGACTACACCGCCTCTTCTTGGCGGGCGGCCTCGTGCCGGCCGCCGGATCCGCCGTGCGCTTTGCGGCCAGATTCCAGGGCACCACGTCCCCCTTCACATGCGGCCGGCTAGCCGCCACAGCCCCGCGAGAAGACCCGGCCGCAGCCGCGTCGCCGCCTCCTCCCCTCGCCACCACTGGATCATCGGTTTTCATCAACACACCTGCCGACAGCCGGCATCTCAACGAATCAAACAAGAAAGACTTACCCACACAATGCCTCACGCCACCATTGGCATCATCCGGCTCCTCGAGACGCGCCACTGCCTCCTCCAAGCCGGCCTGCACCACCTACGTCGGCGCCCGGTCATATGGATGCCGGATGGCATTCAGTAGCACCTCCCTCGTTGCATCGGGGTGGATGAGAAGATGAGCAGCAGCAAAATACGAAGACCAAGGACTCACCAGCGGTGTCGGGCGCACCTGGTTGTATGCTAGCTTCCCGAACTCCCAGTCCTCCATAAGCCCGACCTTGGAGATATCGTTGACCCGGCGGGCGACCTGATCCTCCCCCAAGCACAAGTTCGACATCCTGGTGGGGTCTTGTAGGCCCGTCATCAGGCCAATGATATGGGAGCGGTGCTGCAGCGGCAGCACCCGACGCGCGATGAAGGCGGCGATGAGATCCATGCTGCGGAGCCCCTCCCGCTCCTTCATCTCCACCACCCGCTGGCACAGGTTGAGCTGCTCCTGCAACGGGTGCCTGGGGAAGTAGGTCAAGTTCCGCTTCTCCTGCAGCGTCACGTCGGCGAAGGGCAGTAGGTTGATCTGGTCCGTGTCGAGGTTGCGGAGGTAGAAGAAGCAGTTCTACCACTTCTTGGCAGAATCCTCCAGCAGCATCTTGGGGCACCCCCAGCGCTCCCCGCGCGTCCGCGTTGAGATGATGACAGCCCCGCAATAAGACATCTCCCCGGCAGTCGGCCCCTGTTGCTTTAAGAAGAAGAGGCACACCCAGAGGTCGATCAATGGCTCGACCCCTCGGTACCCCTCGCACAGGGTGACGAAGTTGGAGAGTTGGAGAATGGCGTTCGCGCCGAGATGATGCGGTTGGAGCCCGAAGAACTCCAAGAAGGCACGAAAGAAATTGCTCGCAGGAAGGCTGAACCCGCACTTGAAGTGCGTGAAGAAGACCATGCGCTCGGCCCCCTCCAGGCTACGGCTCCTGCTCACCCTCCGGCAGCCGCACGGCAACGTCCGTCTTCCTCGGCAGGCGCCTGGTCTCGCGCAGGTACTGGATATCCATAGCGGTAGTGGTGGAGCCCATCCACGAGCCTGATGGCAGCGCCATCCGTGATTCAGGGCAGAGCAGTGAAAGAGAGAAAGGATTGATGGAGAAGTCTTGCTCGAAGAGCGGCAGAGCGGCGCAGTGTGCGGCGGTCGCAAGAGCAGAGGAGGAAGAAGATGGGGAGCACGAGCAAAAATTATCTCCGCAGACCCCTCCCCCCAATTTATAAGCCATGTCTCAAACATGGGGAAGTTGGACCATTTGCGCACCCCCCCCCCCACTTCCCCGCAATAAGTGCGCACGTGC
>NC_041393.1:63315293-63392798 GCF_002162155.2 Triticum dicoccoides
AACTGCCTCGAGAATGGCAACCCACTTGCGGACGCCGCAATAAATCGGCGCGTGTGGGCCGAGGGTGCACAGTGGCGGGCCCCGGTTCGTCGCCCCATCCCGTTGCGGGCGTGGCCTGTCAGGCCCCTTCAGCTTCCGAGCGCCATGTGGCGCCCGCGCGAAGCCCAAAAGATTGCTTCAAGATTCGACGGACTCCTCGGTTCCCGCCCGTGCCGGGATGCCGCGATCCGGCTTTCGGAAGCCGGCACACAATGGGTGTTGCCGGACCCGACGGGCGCAAGCTTCATCAAGAAGCCTCTGCTCAGGGGAGAAACTGTGAAGCCCCCCCCCCACTCGAAGTTGGTGGACCTTCACAGCTTCGGGGACTACTGTCGGGGGATGAACCCCGAGCAGGCAATGGAACCCGGATCTTTTTCAAACATCGGGGTCAGCGTCGCCCCTCAGTCCGGCTCGCGCTTGGCTGGGTTCCCCAACCCGGCCAAGTCTCTTAACCCGACCGAACACTTCGACACGACCAAGACGGTGACCCGGCCCGGCCGGCTGGCACAAGCCGGCAGAACCCAGCGCAACAAGGCTTCCCCAACAAGGTAACTCCCCCGTGGCATATTCCTCCACCCGGCCACGGGTCAGCGCCCATCCAGTCCCAGCCGTATGATGGGACGAGTCTCCATTCAGAGATGAGCAAGGCAACAGTGTCCCACCTACTCCTCTGACCAGCGGAGGCATGGCAACAGTGCCCCACCTACCCTGCTGACCGAGGCCAGCATGGCTACAGCGCGCCTACCCTCACTGCTGACGACAGCAGATGGCGACCAGGCAGAGTGCCACTGTGGACAACTCGACCCGGCCACTCCGTGATGTCCTACAAGACAACATACAGTGCCGCCTGGCACATGGGGGCCTCGCCCGGGGAAGCCAGCGAGCCCTGACACCCAGCGGGTCCGAGCACCGGCTTCCCGGACGATGACAACCCGACCCCACAGCCTTGTTACTTTACCATTGTAACCCTAAGGAGGTGACCTATAAAACCCTCCAGGAGGCCTCCATGCACAGGGGAGAAGCGATCAGTAGAACACACATCCATACACACACAAACCAGGGAGAGGGAACAGCCTAAGTGTTGGGGAACGTAGTAATTTCAAAAAAAAATCCTACGCACACGCAAGATCATGGTGATGCATAGCAACGAGAGGGGAGAGTGTGTCCACATACCCTTGTAGACCGAAAGCGGAAGCGTTATAACAACGCGGTTGACGTAGTCGTACGTCTTCACGGCCCGACCGATCAAGCACCAAAACTACGGCACCTCCGAGTTCTAGCACACGTTCAGCTCGATGACAATCCCCGGACTCTGATCCAGCAAAGTGTCGGGGAAGAGTTTCGTCAGCACGACGGTGTGGTGACGATCTTGATGTTCTACCATCGCAGGGCTTCGCCTAAGCACCGCTACAATATTATCGAGGACTATGGTGGAGGGGGACACCGCACACGGCTAAGAGATCTCAAGGATCAATTGTTGTTCTCGAGGTGCCCCCTGCCCTCGTATATAAAGGATCCAGGGGGAGGGGGTCGGCCGGCCAGGAGGGGCGCTCCAGGAGGAGTCCTCCTCCCACCGGGAGTAGGACTCCCCCCCCCTTCCTTGTTGGAGTAGGAGAGAAGGAAAGAGGGGAAGAGGAGGAAGGAAAAGGGGGCTGCCCCCCTTGTCCAATTCGGACCAGAGGGGGGGCGCACGCCTCCTTCCTTTTGGCCTCTCTCCTCTATTCCCGTATGGCCCAATAAGGCCCATATACTCCCCGGCGAATTCCCGTAACTCTCCGGTACTCCGAAAAATACCCGAATCACTTGGAACCTTTCCAAAGTCCGAATATAGTCGTCCAATATATCGATCTTTATGTCTCGAACATTTCGAGACTCCTCGCCATGTCCCCGATCTCATCCGGGACTCCGAACTCCTTCGGTACATCAAAACACATAAACTCATAATATAACTGTCATCGAAACCTTAAGCGTGCGGACCCTACGGGTTCGAGAACTATGTAGACATGACCGAGACACATCTCCGGTCAATAACCAATAGCGGAACCTGGATGCTCAAATTGGCTCCCACATATTCTACGAAGATCTTTATCGGTCAGACCGCATAACAACATACGTTGTTCCCTTTGTCATCGGTATGTTACTTGCCCGAGATTCGATCGTCGGTATCTCAATACCTAGTTCAATCTCGTTACCGGCAAGTCTCTTTACTCGTTCCGTAATACATCATCCCGCAACTAACTCATTAGTTGCAACGCTTGCAAGGCTTAAGTGATGTGTATTACCGAGAGGGCCCAGAGATACCTCTCCGACAATCGGAGTGACAAATCCTAATCTCGAAATACACCAACCCAACATGTACCTTCGGAGACACCTGTAGAGCACCTTTATAATCACCCAGTTACGTTGTGACGTTTGGTAGCACACAAAGTGTTCCTCCGGTAAACGGGAGTTGCATAATCTCATAGTCATAGGAACGTGTATAAGTCATGAAGAAAGCAATAGCAACATACTAAATGATCAAGTGCTAAGCTAACGGAATGGGTCATTTCAATCACATCATTCTCCTAATGATGTGATCCCGTTAATCAAGTGACAACTCTTTTGTCCATGGCTAGGAAACATAACCATCTTTGATTAATGAGCTAGTCAAGTAGAGGCATACTAGTGACACTCAGTTTGTCTATGTATTTACACATGTATCATGTTTCCGGTTGATACAATTCTAGCATGAATAATAAACATTTATCATGAAATAAGGAAATAAATAATAACTTTATTATTGTCTTGCCTCTAGGGCATATTTCTTTCAGTCTCCCACTTGCACTAGAGTCAATAATCTAGTTCACATCACCTTGTGATATAACACCAATATTAACATCTGTATGTGATTAATACTTATAGTTCACATCGTCATGTGATCAACACCCAAAGGGTTTACTAGAGTCAATAATCTAGTTCACATCGCTTTGTGATTAACACCTAAAGAGTACTAAGTTATGATCATGTTTTGCTCGTGAGAGAAGTTTAGTCAACGTGTCTGTCATATTACAGAGTCATATGTATTTTGCAAATATTCTATGTCCACAATGCTTTGCACGGAGCTACTCTAGCTAATTGCTCCCACTTTCAATATGTATCCAGATTGAGACTTAGAGTCATCTGGATCGGTGTAAAATCTTGCATCGATGTAACTCTTTACGACAAACTCTTTTATCACCTCCATAATCGAGAAACATATCCTTATTCTACTAAGGATAATTTTGACCAATGTCCAGTGATCTACTCCTAGATCACTATTGTACTCCCTTACCAAACCAGGGCAGAGTATACAATAGGTCTGGTCCATAGCATGGCATACTTTTATAGAACCTATGACTGATGCATAGGGAATGACTTTCATTCTCTTTCTATTTTCTGCCGTGGTCGGGATTTGAGTCTTACTCAATTTCATACCTTTGCAACACAGGCAAGAACTCTTTCTTTGACTGTTCCATTTTGAACTACTTCAAAATCTTGTCAAGGTATGTACTCATTGAAAATCTTATCAAGTGTCTTGATCTATCTCAATAGATCTTGATGCTCAATATGTAAGTAGCTTTACCGAGGTCTTTCTTTTAAAGAACTCCTTTCAAACACTTCTTTATGCTTTCCGGAAAAATTCTACATCATTTCTGATCAACAATATGTTACTCACATATACTTCTCAGAAAGGCTGTAGTGCTCCCACTCACTTTATTGTAAATACAGGCTTCATTGCAAGTCTGTATAAAACTATATGCTTTGATCAACTTATCAAAGCATATATTCTAACGCCGAGGTACTTGCACCAGTCCATTGATGGATCGCTGGAGCTTTGCACATTTTATTAGCACCATTAGGATTTAACAAAACTTTCTGGTTGCATCATATACAACTCTTCTTTAAAAAATCCATTAAGGAATGCAGTTTTGACATCCATTTGCCAGATTTCATAAAATGTGGCAATTTCTAACATGATCCGGGCAGACTTAAGCATCGATACGAGTGAGAAAATCTCATCGTATTCAACACCTTCAACTTGTCGAAAACCTTTCGCAACAAGTCGAGCTTAGTAGATAGTAACACTACTATCAGTGTCTGTCTTCCTCTTGAAGATCCATTTATTTAACATGGCTTCCTGAGCAAGTCAACCAAAGTCCATACTTTGTTCTCATACATGGATCCTATCTCAGATTTCATGGCCTCAAGCCATTTCGCGGAATCTGGGCTCATCATCACTTCCTCATAGTTCGTAGGTTCATCATGGTCTAGTAACATGACTTCCAGAACTTGATTACCATACCACTCTGGTGCAGATCTTACTCTGGAAGACCTATGAGGTTTGGTAGCAACTTGATCTGAAGTTTCATGATCATCATCATTATCTTCCTCACTAATTGGTGTAGGAATCACTGGAACTGATTTCTGTGATGAACTACTTTCCAATAAGGGAGAAGGTACAATTACCTCATCAAGTTCTACTTTCCTCCAACTCACTTCTTTCAAGAGAAACTCCTTCTCTAGAAAGGATCCATCTTAGCAACAAATAACTTGCCTTCAGATCTGTGATAGAAGGTGTACCCAATAGTTACCTTTGGGTATTTTATGAAGACGCACTTCTCTGATTTGGGTTCGAACTTATCAGGTTGAAACTTTTTCACATAAGCATCGCAGCCCCAAACTTTAAGAAACGACAACTTTGGTTTCTTGCCAAACCACAGTTCATAAGGCGTCGTCTCAACGGATTTTTGATGGTGCCCTTTTTAAAGTGAATGCAACTGTCTCTAATGCATAACCCCAAAATGATAGTGGTAAATCGATAAGAGACATCATAGATCGCACAATATCCAATAAAGTGCGGTTTACGACATTCGGACACACCATAATGCTGTGGTGTTCCAGGTGGCATGAGTTTGTGAAACTATTCCACATTATTTTAACTGAAGGCCAAACTCGTAACTCAAATATTCATCTCCACGATCAGATTGCAAAAACTTTATTTTCTTGTTATGATGATTTTCCACTTCACTCTGAAATCCTTTGAACCTTTCAACTATTTCAGACTTATGTTTCATCATGTAGATATACCCATATCTGCTCAAATCATCTGTGAAGGTCAGAAAATAACGATACTCTCCACGATCCTTAATACTCATTGGTTTGCATACATCAGTATGTATTATTTCCAACAAGTCAGTATCTCGTTCCATTGTTCCGAAGAACGGAGTTTTAGTCATCTTGCCCAAAAAGGCACGGTTCGCAAGCATCAAATGATTCATAATCAAGTGATTCCAAAAACCCATCAGCATGGAGTTTCTTCATGCGCTTTATACCGATATGACCTAAACGGCAGTGCCACAAATAAGTTGCACTATCATTATCAACTTTGCATCTTTTGACGTCAATATTATGAATATGTGTATCACTACGATCGAGATCCAACAAACTATTTTCATTGGGTGTATGACCATTGAAGGTTTTATTCATGTAAATAGAACAACAATTATTCTCTGACTTTAAATGAATAACCGTATTGCAATAAACATGATCAAATCATATTCATGCTCAACGCAAACGCCAAATAACATTTATTTAGGTTTAACACTAATCCCGAAAGTATAGGGAGTGTGCGATGATGATCATATCTATCTTGGAACCATTTCCAACACACATCGTCACTTCACCCTCAACTAGTCTTTGTTTATTCTGTAACTCCTGTTTCGAGTTACTAATTTTTAGTAACCGAACAAGTATCAAATACTCAGGGGCTACTATAAACACTAGTAAGGTACACATCAATAACCTGTATATCAAATATACCCTTGTTCACTTTGCCATCCTTCTTATCCACCAAATATTCAGGACATTTCCGCTTCCAGTGACCATTTCCTTTGCAGTATAATCACTCAGTTTCAGGCTTTGGTCCAGCTTTGGGCTTCTTCGCGGGAGTGACAACTTTCTTGCCATTCTGCTTGAAGTTCCCTTTCTTTCCCTTCGTCCTTTTCTTAAAACTAGTGATCTTGTCAATCATCAACACTTGATGCTCTTTTCTTGATTTCTACCTTCGTCGATTTTAGCATCACGAAGAGCTCGGGAACCATTTTCGTCATCCCTTGCATTATAGTTCATCGCAAAGTTCCAGTAACTTGGTGATGGTGACTAGAGAACTCTGCCAATCACTATCTTATCTGGAAGATTAACTCCCACTTGATTCAAGTGATTGTTAGTACTCAGACAATCTAAGCAGTTGCTCAGTAGTTGAGCAATTCTCCTCCATCTTTTAAGCTATAGAACTTGTTGGAGACTTCATATCTCTTAAACCGGGTATTTGCTTGAAATATTAACTTCAACTCCTAGAACATCTCATATGGTCCATGACGTTCAAAAACATCTTTGAAGTCCCGATTCTAAGCTGTTAAGCATGGTGCACTAAACTATCAAGTAGTGATCACATTGAGCTAGCCAAACGTTCATAACGTCTGCATCTGCTCCTGCAATAGGTTTGCCACCTAGCGGTGCATCAAGGACATAATTTTTCTGTGCAGCAATGAGGATAATCCTTAGATCACGGATTGAATCCGCATCATTGCTACTAATATCTTTCAACATTGTTTTTCTCTAGGAACATATCAAAATAAACATATGAAAGTAACAACGCGAGCTATTGATCTACAACATAATTTGCAAAATACTACCAGGACTAAGTTCATGATAAATTAAAGTTCAATTAATCATATTACTTAAGAACTCCCACTTAGACAGACATCTCTCTAGTCATCTAAGTGATCACGTGATCCAAATCAACTAAACCATGTCCGATCATCACGTGAGATGGAGTAGTTTCAATGGTGAACATCACTATGTTGATCATATCTACTATATGATTCACGCTCGACATTTCGGTCTCCGTGTTCCGAGGCCATATCTGTTATATGCTAGGCTCGTCAAGTTTAACCTGAGTATTCCGCGTGTGCAACTATTTTGCACCCGTTGTATTTGAAGGTAGAGCCTATCACACCCGATCATCACGTGGTGTCTCAGCACGAAGAACTTTCGCAACGGTGCATACTCAGGGAGAACACTTCTTGATAATTAGTGAGAGATCATCTTAAAATGCTACCGCCGAACTAAGCAAAATAAGATGTATCACAGATAAACATCATATGCAATCAACATATGTGACATGATATGGCCATGATCATCTTGCGCCTTTGATCTCCATCTCCAAAGTACTGTCATGATCTCTATCGTCACCGGCACGACACCATGATCTTCATCATCTTGATCTATATCAATGTGTCGTCACATGGTCGTCTCGCCAACTATTGCTCTTGCAACTATTGCCATCGTATAGCGATAAAGTAAAGCAATTATTTGGCACTTGCGTCTTATGCAACAAAGAGATAACCATAGGGCTTCTGCCAGTTACCGATAACTTCAACAAAACATGATCATCTCATACAACAACTTATATCTCATCACATCTTGACCATATCACATCACAACATGCCCTGCAAAAACAAGTTAGACGTCCTCTACTTTGTTGTTGCAAGTTTTAGGTGGCTGCTATGGGCTGAGCAAGAACCGTTCCTACCTATGTATCAAACCCACAACGATAGTTCGTCAAGTTAGTGTTGTTTTAACCTTCTCAAAGACCGGGCGTAGCCACACTCGGTTCAAATAAAGTTGGAGAAAGTGACACCTGCCAGCCACCTGTGTGCAAAGCACGTCGGTAGAACCAGTCTCGCGTAAGCGTACGCGTAATGTTGGTGCGGGCCGCTTCATCCAACAATACCGTCGAACCAAAGTATGACATGCTGGTAAGCAGTATGACTTGTATCGCCCACAACTCACTTGTGTTCTACTCGTCCATATAACATCTACGCATAAAACCTAGGCTCGGATGCCACTGTTGGGGAACGTAATAATTTCAAAAAAATTCCTACGCACATGCAAGATCATGGTGATGCATAGCAATGAGAGGGGAGAGTGTGTCCACTACCCTTGTAGACCGAAAGTGGAAGCGTTATAACAACGCGGTTGATGTAGTCGTACGTCTTCACGGCCTGACCGATCAAGCACCGAAACTACGACACCTCCGAGTTCTAGCACACGTTCAACTCGATGACGATCCCCGGACTCCGATCCAGCAAAGTGTCGGGGAAGAGTTCCGTCAGCACGATGGCGTGGTGACGATCTTGATGTTCTACCGTCGCAGGGCTTCGCCTAAGCACCGCTACAATATTATCGAGGACTATAGTGGAGGGGGACATCGCACACGGCTAAGAGATCTCAAGGATCAATTGTTGTTCTCTCTAGAGGTGCCCCCCTGCCCCCCGTATATAAAGGATCCAGGGGGAGGGGGTCGGCCGGCCAGGAGGGGCGCGCCAGGAGGAGTCCTCCTCCCACCGGGAGTAGGACTCCCCCCCTTCCTTGTTGGAGAAGGAGAGAAGGAAAGAGGGGGAGAGGAGGAAGGAAAAGGGGGCTGCGCCCCTTGTCCAATTCGGACCAGGGGGCACACGCCTCCTTCCTTTTGGCCTCTCTCCTCTATTCCCGTATGGCCCAATAAGGCCCATATACTCCCCGGCGAATTCCCGTAACTCTCCCGTACTCCGAGAAATATCCGAATCACTCGGAACCTTTACGAAGTCCGAATATAGTCGTCTAATATATCGATCTTTACGTCTCGACCATTTCGAGACTCCTCGTCATGTCCCCGATCTCATCCGGGACTCTGAACTCCTTCGATACATCAAAACACATAAACTCATAATATAACTGTCATCGAAACCTTAAGCGTGCGGACCCTACGGGTTCGAGAACTATGTAGACATGACCGAGACACGTCTCCGGTCAATAACCAATAGCGGAACCTGGATGCTCATGTTGGCTCCCACATATTCTACGAAGATCTTTATCGGTCAGACCGCATAACAACATACGTTGTTCCCTTTGTCATCGGTATGTTACTTGCCCGAGATTCGATTGTCGGTATCTCTATACCTAGTTCAATCTCGTTATCGGCAAGTCTCTTTACTCGTTCCGTAATACATCATCCCGCAACTAACTCATTAGTTGCAATGCTTGCAAGGCTTAAGTGATGTGTATTACCGAGAGGGCCCGGAGATACCTCTCCGACAATCGGAGTGACAAATCCTAATCTCGAAATATGCCAACCCAACATGTACCTTCGGAGACACCTGTAGAGCACCTTTATAATCACCCAGTTACGTTGTGACGTTTGGTAGCACACAAAGTGTTCCTCCGGTAAACGGGAGTTGCATAATCTCATAGTCATAGGAACATGTATAAGTCATGAGGAAAGCAATAGCAACATACTAAATGATCAAGTGCTAAGCTAACGGAATGGATCATGTCAAGCACATCATTCTCCTAATGATGTGATCCCGTTAATCAAATGACAACTCTTTTGTCCATGGCTAGGAAACATAACCATCTTTGATTAATGAGCTAGTCAAGTAGAGGCATACTAGTGACACTCAGTTTGTCTATGTATTCACACATGTATCATGTTTTCGGTTGATACAATTCTAGCATGAATAATAAACATTTATCATGAAATAAGGAAATAAATAATAACTTTATTATTGCCTCTAGGCCATATTTCCTTCACTAAGCCTTGGCCTGCCTTCCTTCTTCCTCCAAACAGCTCTAGAAGCAACTATGTACCACATCATATAAACCAACCACTACTAGGGAAAAGCCTAGTAGTACCACGGGTTTTAGGTCTATCAGTAGCGCGGGTGCCCGCGCTACTGATACGGTGCTACAACTAACTGGTAGTAGTAGCGCGGGTGCCACCCGCTCTACTACTATGTCTGTTAGTAGTAGCGTGGTTACTACCCGTTCTACTACTAACTAGTAGTAGCCTGGTTCTGGACCCTCACTACAGCTAACTAATTAGGAATTAAAAAAAAATTCCAACCATGGCTGCTGCTGGTAGCTAGGCGTCATCGTCCTCTTCATCCATGGTCGATGCTGATCCTGGAGGGGATAAAGTCGTCCATGGTGATGGTGCTTCTGCATCCAACTCTTCTCCACACCTCTCCTTTGCTGCTGCTACAAAAAAGAGACAAGGATTAGAAGAGGAAGAGAGAGATAGAGAGGTGTAGGTGCAGCAACTCACCGGTGGCCGCCGGAGTTGGAGCCGAACCCTAGATGATGTCATGGGTTGCGTTCATCAGAGATCTGGCCATCATCATGGGCGGTGCTCTGTTGGATCTTCCTCTCCTTCAGCAGGAGAGGAGGAGGAGGAGGAAGGAGGGGCAGCGGAGGAAGAGGAGGAGGAGGAAGGAGGGGTTACGGTGGAAGAGGATGTCGTCGGATTTGAGGGAGACGTCAAGGTGCGAGGCCAGCAGTTGCGGTGGGAGAGGAAGGGCATCGCAGGTGGGAGGGAGAATGAAATCGAGAGAGTGTGTGGGTCTGGGATTGGGCCTTCGTGCGCTATGTTTATACATGTGTCGATGGGTTAATAATAGTAGCGCTGGGTTTATACACACGCTACTACTATGGCATGCCCCAGGGTGCACAGTGGAGACTACTTACTAGTAGCATGGGGTTTATAACACGCACTACTACTATCAACTTAGTAGTAGCGTGGGTTTATAACCCGTGCTACTAGTACGGTCGGTCCCAAGAGGCACGATGGAAATCACTTAGTAGCAGCGAGGGGTAAAAACCTGCGCTACTACTATCAACTTAGTAGTAGCGAGGGGTAAAAACCCGCGCTACTAGGCAGTAGCGAGGGGTATAAACCCACGCTACTAGTAAGCGTCTGCCTATAAGCTTTTCCCTAGTAGTGAACCTTTGCAGGACTAGGGGTGTTATCTCTCCGGAGAGCCCCGAACCTGGGTATGTCTTGCGTCCCATGTTCGCCCATGCCGACCTCGTCTCTGGAGTCCACTGGTGCCCTCAAGCCACCAACTCTCTTTAGCCATCCTTTGGCATCTGTCGTGCCCACCACGACAGGTCCCTGACAGCCGCCAGGGCGTTTTTGAAAAAAACCTCAGGGGCTTTCCACAAAATAACATGCACATGCCCTCTATCTCTTTCATTCGGTGGCTTACAACGGGTCCCATGCCATGTGGCGTGCCTAGTCAGCATCATGTCCGTACGCAAACACAATTTGCACCGTATATGCAGGCCAAAGCAAAGTTGTAGCACCAGTTCAACATATGCCGCAAGTTTTGACACTAAAGTGATTTTTTTGCCAAGTTTCAGCATCAATGGTATAATTGACTATTATGAAAAACAACAATAAATTTAGAAAGCAAATTAAAAAACAAAGAAAATAAAAAACAGTTAATAAAATAAACAAAAAATCATAAAGGAGAGAAAAGAAAAAACATGAAAATAACAAGGAAACAAAAAAGAAAAAAAGTCGGTTCAGGAACCTTCTAGAAGTTTCCCAAAACCCTAGAAAACCGGCTGAAAACCTCTAGAAGGTTCCCAGAACCTAGAACGCTCAAACGCCTAAATGGGCCGGCGCAATCCTAACGACCGGTCGATCTCCTATGCGAAACAACGAAGTTCTCAACAAAAAAATCCTATGCGAAACGGCGACATTTTGACGCAACGCGCGTTAAATAGCGATTTCCAACTGTGTGCGTGCTAAAGCAATGGAAAATCCTATTGGCCGCTCGTTGCGGCAAACTGCCAGCGCTTCGCACAGGGCGAGCGACAGAGCGATGCTTTTGGGCCGGCCCACTTACGTGCATAGCTTACGAACTGCTCACTCTGGTTTTCTGAATCTTCTAGAAGGTTCCATGAACCGTTTTTTTTCTTTTATTGGTTTTCCATTTTCTGTTTCTTTTCTTTTTTTCATTTTCATTTTCTGTGTCTTTTTCATTTTTTTGTTTTTTGTTTCCTTTTCTTTTCCAAGTTTATTTTTCTTTTTCAGAACATGTTCACAGTTTTACAAAATGTTTAGGATTTTCTTTTTATGTCTTTTTCTTTTCTTCCCTTTTTCAAAAAAATCGGAAATTTTAAATTTTGTTCATGTTTCCAAAAAATTCAGTTTTTGAAAAAATGTTCTCAAAATTCAAAAATTGTTCACGTTACAAAAAAAATTCAAAACTTTCGAAATTCAGAAAATGTATCGGATTTCAAGTTTTTGTTCACATATTCAAAAAATGTCCATGTTGCCAAATTTGTTCGGGATTTTTCAAAACTGTTCTCCATTTCAAAACTTGTTCTCAAGATTCAAAATGTTTGTGTTTAAAAAATTGTTCGTGCTTCCAAATTTGTTCGGGATTTTTCAAAATTGTTCTCTGTCTCAAAATTTGTTCTCCAGATTCAGAAAATGTTAATGCTTTAAAAAATAGCTCGCGCTTCGACATTTGATCTCAAGATTCAAAAATCGTTCGTGCTTTAAAAAATTATACACAAATTCCAAAAATGTTCATGTTTTCGAAAAATGATTAGGATTTTCAAAATGTTTGGGTTTTCTATTCTGTTCTGTTTTTGAAAAAAGTCTTCAGGTATTTTTTTCTCAAAAAAACATTTGTGCCCGAAGTTTCAAAAATTATTTTGGATCAGCGCTGGCGTTTTGTTCTGAAGGTCTTGCACGGTGTTATCACTATTGAATATCCATAGCTCAAGTGGTATTGTCACATTGGCTTTTGTATGAGATCCTGTGTTCGATCCGCGGCTTCTGTACTTCATGGGCCGGGCCGACTGTAGATACCCCTGTGCGTTCGGGCGACAGACTGCCGCAGAAAGCGGCACATAGGATCTCCCCTGAAGCGATTGCGCCGGCCATGTCGTGGTGGTGGGGGGAAATAGATGATGGGCTAGCCTTTTGTTTTTGTGCTGAACTGCTTAACTATTATGTTCTGGAGTATGCGTATCGTTTTTCCTTATACAACAGATGATATATACTATATATACCTAGTTTTTTGCCAAAAATAATGGATATTCAACTGAATACCTTTGAATTGAGGTGGGCCCACCCCTGCGGTCAAGCTCCCGTTGCTGGAGGCGCACCACTCTCGATGTCGCAGGGCTCCGCCGCCAATCCCATGTAGCTCAGATCGCCGCGCCCCCCGCCCAGAGCTCCGACCGCCGTACCCTCGAAGGTCCGGCCGCTTTGACCCGAAGGAGAAGGGCCAACACAGCGGGTGGAGGAGAAAGTGGAGAGAGGGGAGGAGAAGGGTCGGCGGGTAGATGAGAAAGTTGAGATAGGGGAGAAGGGGCCGGCAGGTGATGGCGTAAGCGGCCGGAGGATGGCGAGGGGGCCGGCGGCGATATCTTTTAAAAAGTTCATGGCACAACACTAAAAAAAAATGTTGATAGCATTTAAAAGAATGTTTGAGATATTTTAAAAATGTTCACGCATTTAAAAACAAATTTCATGGCATTACTAAAAACAATGTCAACACGGTGTAAAACAATATGTTTAATACCATTCAAAAAATTTCTCACGCATTTCTAAAAATGCCATGTTTTTAAATTCTTACGCAATGTAAAAAATGCTTGCATAATTATTTTGAAAGGTTAACCTTCCTGAAATTTTTGTGACATTAAGACAATGGTCTCGTTTTTCAAGAATATGTTCTTGACATTTTAAAAGAAATCATACAATCCAAAAAATGTGTCATACCATAAAGAATGGTCAAGACGTGTTTAATTTATAACATTTATTTGAGAAAAAATAAAAAAATTATTTGAAAAAAATGTTCATCATGTATTAAATATGTGTAAAAAGATATTATGCATGTATAGGAAAAATGTATGACAGGTATTGAAAATAGCCGAGATGTATTTGAAAAATATTAAATAAATGAAGGAAAGATTGAAAAACGGGAAAACTAAAAAAACGCATGGAAGGTTACCAGTCCAAACCAATCTGTAGAACCTTCCCAAAACCACTTTTAAGATGGTTCGTCCCACTAAGAAGAGGGCGCCCCAGCACGAGAGGCGATGCAACGATAGGTCTCGCAATAGGCGAGAAATAGCCCTGGCGCGTGGAATAGGCGAGAAATCGCACACTATGTGCTAGACTGGGTCTGCCCTGGCCCATATTGTTTCTAGCCATTTTTTCTAAATTTTTTATTCCAAGTTGTTTTCTTTGGCTTTTCTTCTCTCGGTTTATGTTCACTAGCGAGATTGTGTTAGTTTTTATGGTTTATTTATTTTCTATTCACTTTATATTCTTGTTCAATTTCTTTTCCTCTATGTGTTTCATTTTTTTTCATCTTCCCTCTTTCTTTTTATTTTTTGTTCTACTGTTATAATTTTAATATATTTGTTTTGGTATTTATTTGCACATGTACAATTGTTTTATCTATAAATCTTTGTTAATATATAGGGCCTATCTTTTCAAAATGCAGGATGAACTTTTAAATGTGCGCAATGAATATTTTGTAAATATGCGGTGACATTCTTGTAAATACGCGAGGAACATTTTTCAAATATGCGATGTCCTTTTTTTCCCCGAAAAAATCATGTCCTCTATTGGCCGCTCTAACGGTCAACATCGAGGATGGGAATCCTTGTGCCTCGCTCTGGCTAGTAGATAGGTTAGGGTTTGAATTCTCGCAAGAGGGTCGCTCAGGCAAATGGCAACGCTTCATCTTTGACTCGGTCTTTTGAGTTCGTCCTTTGGAACAGATTCAACAAAACTATAGCAAAGGTTCCTGCTGGCTTCTCAGGGCGGCGAGGTTAGGGTAAATATGCGGCGGCTAATTTGGTATTAGGTTCTTCAGATCAAATTCAATTCAAGGGTTCAACTTCGGGGCGATGGCTCTTAGGGCACGTGCTTAAAGACTTACCAGTTGTCGTCGAAGTGGTAAGCCTGGCTCTGCTATGAGAGCGACTCAACAACTCATCAGCAACTCATTCTGACGGTGGCATAGGTCATTCAGTTGTCTAGAGACATCGATGTAATTTTTTATTATGTTTCGTGTGCTCTGTGTGCACTGTGCTTTCGGTATGTTTATCTGCGTCTTTTCAAAAGAAAGGTAAAAACATAGAACTGTGACGTGTGCCTAGGAATCTAGGATGTCATGGTGCGGCACGATGCGGGTTTTCCGGCAGAGGCCAAGGCGAAGTTTACTGCTAGAGCTTTGGTGGCTGCTGCTTGAATGCTGTCGCTGCTGTTTCTTCTTCAGAGGGCGCCACAGGTAGAGGCGTAGAGCACGGCCGAAAATCCTACACCTACTAAAAGAACGTACGCAAGGTTACGAAACCTTCCATCTAATCTAAACATCTCCCGTGATTTTCAGCCGGGTGCCTGCGAGCCCAGAGCGAGGTGTGGATGCAGGAGACCGCGCAGCGACGGACGGCGCGGCCACAGTGCGCAGGAGTGATGGGATGAGGCTTGTGAGCAGGTCATTGGACGGCGTTGGCTAGCAGAATGACATGTCATTCATGGATGCTTCTGAATTAGTGCTACCAAGGAGCACAGCGTCCCATTTCAAGTTTCCTTTAATTTGGAGAGTAGCCACAGCTTTCAGAACTGCATGCTAATTATAGCTCAAACTGTTTGAGCAACAACTACAGGCACCAGAATGGCATGCCGATACATAGCTGGAGATTTTCACCCATCCATGGATGCAGTACTGCATGGATGCTTCTGAGTTACTAAAAGGACTACTGCTACTACTCTCTGAGTTGATCTCTCTCACGGCCGGCTGTGCGGGGGCAGGAGGGCCGGGGAGGACGCCCTTCTCCTGGAAGCTGACGACGGTGTCGTAGAGGCACTGCGCCACCGGCGTGAACTCGAGGCCCAGCTCACGGAGCCGCTGGTTCGACATCTTGTACGGCTGCTTCCTCGGGTTCACCTCGTCAGAGCACCTGCGATACAGTTAACTGTTAACAACAGCTTGTATTTTGTTGACTGTCCATGTCATATGACTCCAAATTCTTCACACTTAAACGCGACATCGTTAGCACGTGTGTTGACATGGTTGCAACGCAACAGAGACAGGGACGGGTCTAGCTAAGGTATGCTATCTCGTCGCTGCGATGGCCGATTAGTACTACTGACCTGCTGGGGATGGAGTACTCGGGGAAGAACTTGCGGAGGATGGTGACGACGTCCTCCCGGTGGAGCACGGCGCCGTCGGCCACGCAGAGGTAGCGCCCGGCGGCGGCGGGGGACTCGAAGACGAGGACGTGCGCGGCGGCGGTGTCGCGGACGTGCACGTACGCCTGCACGGCGTTGGCGAACGTCTTGGCGGAGCCGTCCAGGTACTTGAGCACGTGCGTGAGGCTGGCGTTCACCGCAGGCTGCAGCGCCGGGCCCTGCACCAGCACCGGGTTCACCACCACAAGGTCCACCCCGCGCGCCGTCGCCGCCTCCCACGCCTCCCGCTCCGCCACCGTCTTCCCGTAGCAGTACCAGTTCTGACACACGCGCACAACAAAATTAGCGACGAGCCGCCGGCGACCATGTCCGGCCGGGTGCATGCAAAGTAGTAGTACTACGTGTGCTACGTACCTTGGTCTTCTTGCAGAACTCGAGGTCGCTCCAGCAGGACTCGTCGACGACGGCGTCCGGGGCGCGGCTGGGGTCCATGGCGACGGCGCCAATGGACGACGTCAGCACGACGCGGCGGACCGTGCCGGACTCCGCCGCGGCGTCGATGACGTAGCGCGTGCCCCTCACCGCCGGTTCCACCATCTCCTCCTGCAAAGCGCGCACGCACATCAAGACTAGACGATAACTGCGTCCATGCATGCATGATTGCATGCCATGCTACTGCTGATGCTACACGAACGACTTTGACCAATGGTCGTCCGTCACTGAAGGGTGGGGCCATGCCCAAGCAGCCCCTCCTCCGTGGATAGTGGATACAGTTGTCCAGTCCAGCCAGAATAGAAACGGAAAAGTAAATAAATTTGATGGAGCCAAATTCCCAAAGTTATGTCATCCCAAATACTCGCAGCCTTAATTTATCGAATCCTTGGAAGGCAATAATTTCCCCCGAAAAAAGGTTAAAGGTACGTACCGGATCGTCGGTAACCGGTGAGGCGGTGTGGAAGACGCCGTGGCAGCCGGCGATGGCGGCGCGCAGCGCGTCGCCGTCGAGCAGATCCGCCTTGCACAGCACCAGCCTCTCCGCCGCGCCCGCGAGGCCCCTCAGGTGCGCGTTCTTCGCGTCATCTGCATGCGGGCACAGGGGCTAATTAAGACGACGAGTCAGAGCCACCGCGCGCGCGAGCAGATCGATTTCGCCGGCGCCACCTACCTGGGTTCCTGACGGTGCCTCGCACGGCGTACCCCTTCTCCAGCAGGAGCTTGACGATCCACGACCCGATGTACCCGCCGGCGCCGGTCACGCACACCGTCTGCCCGTGCCCCGTGGGCGTGGGCGTGGCCTCGCCGCCGACGGTCATACTGGCTCCTGCCCGGCGCGCGTAGGTACGTCGCGGCGCGGCACAAAGATCTCCCCTGCGGCCGGTTAGGTGAATGAACAGATGCGTTGGCGATATCAACTAGTCAGGCAGATGAGAACAACGTATGCGTGGGGAGCGCTGGTCTGTGTGTTGCGTCTGCGTTTGGTACGTATTTATAGATAGAGGAGCACGCGAGTGTTTGGTGCTGGACTTGACAGAGAAAATCTGACGTCTCCGGCTGGTAAATCAGATGAGATCTCCTTTCTCTTTCCATCACTGGCAGGGCTTTACCAGAAGGTATCCAAATACTTTTGATGTTTTCATTCATGGTCTTGACACGGTGTAGACTCCGGGTGCACGTTTCTGGACCGAGCAGGTTGCGGTGCGGCCCGGGTACATTTGCGGGATGCATTTGGGTTTGGGCAAACGTCTTTCTGTTTTTTATAGATAAATTTGGGCAAACGTGTTTTTTTAATCGATTTGGGCAAACGTGTTATGGAAATGCTGATTAGGGTGCATGATTGATTTTGATGCTTCTAGAAAGATGGTAATAATAATCTTGTATTTTTAGAAGATGGTAACCTTGTTTGATTGAGACATTTTGGAATGTTTTATTGACTTTATTTGTGACTCATGTTTTAGAATGCTTGGTCAGCATGCATATTTACAATATAATCTGCAGAAAGGATAGTGTCAAGGAGAAAAGGTATATTGTTTATAGCGGTAGTATATAATTTATTTATGCTGGTAGGTTCAGTGTGTTTACCCGTGCGTGTTTTACAAGCCGCATAGTAGATTATAATTTGTAAAGCTTCAATCACGATAGCTTATAATCAAGTTCAACACGGCATTCAAAAATTCGTGTCCATCTCAGGGCACACATCGGGACATTTTGTATATACAACTAAAAGTTAACATCGTTAACTTTGAATGTGTATCCGTGAATAGAAACGTGACAAGCTCAACACCAAGTCCAAGCTTTATCGGAAAATATTCCAGCCCAGCGCAGCGTGCCCTACGTGCATGGCCCATGCAAAAGACTAGCTACACCTACTTGCCCGATGCCCGACAGCTGCACGCATCTGGCGGTCCATTGGTATCAAACCCTTTGTCTTCCCATTCGAACAGATATGGACTCAACACCACCAATTGGAATCGCCGACACACGCAACCCCTTCATGCTACTCATAGTGCTTTGGAAAATCTGGGGTGCCAAGAATTCCAAAGTCTCTAAATAGATAGAATACACCACCACACATGTAATTCAAATCATTGTTGACGATCTCACCCTTGTTGGAATGTAGCGGGATTATCTCACCTCTCTCTAGTTTGCGAGCTTCGTGAATTTTCAAAATAAAAGGTATGCACCGTACCACCCAGTTCTATTGCACCGGAAGCCCATATGTATTGTTCCGCCCTAAGAGCCTATAAGACTCTAGCCTCATTCTCCCTACACTCCTTTCACGGCGTTGTGGTCATTGCTTCTAATCAGAGTATCGCAATTCCCACCAACTTTACCATCCTTCTGTGTGAGTCCCCTTTTGATTTTAAGTAAGTCTAGGTTAATTGTATTGAGTAGATTTGGCTCTCGCGAACTTTCTAATCATTTTGGTAGGCATCAATAAAAAGATGAGTAATTTGAAATTAGTGTATAGCGCGCCTTGCGGCTATGAAGCCGCTAGTAATTCCTCTTATTGTCGGATAAAAAGGATCTCAATATAGTTTCTAAATCATTAACTCACTGTTGAAAGCTTTGGGTTGATTTTTTAGGTTCAATCTTATATGTTGAGCCTAGAGTTGATTTTTATAGTTAAATAACCAATTTCTCCTTATTTTGTCGGTCAATATATATCAAAAGAAAGTTAAACTCGCTAGTTAATTAAGTTTGGTATACGAATTATGTTTGCAATAGATAGTTTTGCAAAAAAATAAATTATACTAGAGCCAGAACTCGTTTTTTTTTATTTCCTCAGCCAGAGAGAAACTTAATTTAAATTTTAAGACATATGGGTTCCTCTTTTTATGATTATCTATT
Organism: Triticum dicoccoides; assembly: GCF_002162155.2. Classification (NCBI taxonomy): domain Eukaryota; kingdom Viridiplantae; phylum Streptophyta; class Magnoliopsida; order Poales; family Poaceae; genus Triticum; species Triticum dicoccoides. The sequence goes on from NC_041393.1 coordinate 63,334,747, forward strand.
ATTTGTATAACATGAATTTTTTACTTTTTGACAAAGGTAAGTTCTTGATTTGTTGCTTTTAATAGTAGAAGTACCGCACGGTAGGTGAGGCGAGCAATCTTCACAACATTGAAAAAAAAACACAGTAGAGTGCTACACACACACCTCCATTAACGATTTCTTGCTATCTGGGATCACAATACACCTGTGAAAAGTAAGCTTTTTCGGGGAAAAGATGCTCCATTTGTCGGTTCACACCGACTGATTTGCGCACAAAAGCAAATAAGTGAAAATTCCGCGGTAAACTCTCGTGTTTTTCTTTGACGAATACAAGTCTCGTGGCTGTATGATTTCCACAGCATGTCTCAGTCGTCAAGCTAGCAAAATATGACCATGCTAACAGCGGCTGTCACCATCACTAACGAGTGACCAGTGAATCTCGCGTATGTTACAGCATAGCTTTGGACAGTTGTGGGCGAGCGTGTGCATGATCGATGTTGATGTTTTGGGAAGATGATTATAAAAGCTCGTTTATTTGAACCATTTTGGAATGTTTCACACCACTTGCTGAGCATGTTTTACAGTATATTGTGTGCAAAAAATGAGTCTAAAATCACATGTTCGAAGTAACAAGGAAACTGGGAAGACGTGCTTTGTTTCTAAATGCTCTTATATTTCTTTGTGGTGGAGTAATTTCTAGTGGTATAAAGTCAACACGACATTTTGAAAGTTATGCCTTGTCCATCTTTTTCAAGAACCGGCAACCTAGTATTTTAATTAATATTAGAAGCGAGTATCAATGTAGAGAAGTGGATCCTACAACTGAGTTTACTTGGAAGTCTAGGGCACCGCTACAATGTAGATTCTTCGCTTGGCTGGCTTTGCGTGTTCGGTGCTGGACATCGGACAGACTCACCCGGAGGGGACTGCCTCATCAAGACAAGTGTCCCTTGTGTGCGCAACATGAAGAACCATAAGCCCCCTCCTACTCGAGTGCCCGTTAAAGAGGTTTGGATGAATGTTTGCGGGGCTTTGGGAAAGTCGGATTGGACTCCAGTGATAAATGATACCCCCCAAAGAGAGGTGCATCAGCAAGCAAGATGATGGACATAGCATAAAGGACACCTGGGCCATTGCAATTCTAGTGATCTGGGTCTTGTGGAAACACCGAAATGATATAGTTTTTGAGGGGGCTAGGCCATGGATAACTCATGTAGCAGTGGTCATAGAAAGAGAGGGGAGAGTCTAGAGGCAAGCAAGGCTACTAAAAGGAGAGTTTGATCCTTTGTTCCGTAAGGTCGCACTGCGGGCGAATGAGAGAGGTTGGAATAGACTTAGAGGTGGTTGTTTGTGCTTTGCACGTAACTGTTAGCTTCACATTGTGGACATGTGTCTTTCCCGCTTCCTTCTTTAATATATGATACGTACGCTCGTGCGTATTGGAGAAAAAAAGAGTATCAATTACAGGAGTTACTACCGAGGTGTGCACAAGTCACCCGCCTATAACTGAACGTGTTCTAGTTCCCATGATTATATGTCGTTTGTCCCGCCTTGTGTGCCACCACTTCCCAAAGATGGAATTCTAGACATTATATATATAATTTAAATTTAGCATTGTCATTTTTGGCTGTGAGTGCCCAGATGGAAATATGGGAGCTGACCTTACCACCCAGTATTTTATTACCTCGAAAACCCGTATGTGCTATTGCACCCTAAGAGTCCATAAGACAAAGCCTAGCTCTTCCTACCCTCGGTCTTCTTCTTTCTGTTTTGTACCGCTTTGTTAGCATGTTTAATATATATAAAGCATATTCAGTGGGTATAAGTAAACGAAAAAGATATACTCTAGCATATAGATATACTCTAGTGGTAAGGTCATGTTTCATCCTAGCATATTTTTGAACCCACACAGATTATAATTTGTAGAATTTCAGCATTTGTTTGGCTTACAAAGCTTTGTTTTTCAATCGTGAGTTCACACGGGCGGATGAGGAATGTTGGAACTCGTGGGCGCCTTTGGAGGTGAAAATATTCATTTTGGCTTGTGTTGCACAACCGTCTCTGGACAGCGGATCGCCTAGCCCGTCTCCTGTTGCCGCATCTAGATCGCCGCAGCTTTGCAACGGTCTCCGAAAGATGTGGAGCAGATGTTGTTTTGGTGCACCTACTCTCGACAGGTATGGGTGGCTATCCTCATATCTCTGTAGCTGGTTAGGTTCACTCCAATCGACAATGCTTCGCAAATAGTGTCCTTTGCTTTCCTAGGCGATGCACGTCGGAAGGATTTGAACACGGTAGTTAGACGAATCCTGGCGGTGCTACAATCCTGGAGGATGGCAAGAGGGTACAGAGTGAGTGGTGAGTGATAAGTTTCCTTTTATCGCGGTGCTAAGGGGCCGCATTCTGTTGCCTAGTTTGTACATGAACATGGTTTTCTTCTCATTCTTAATGCAAAAAAGCACGCAATTCTTTTGCGTGGTCTTGTTAATTTTTTTCACAAGGTACTTTTTTACAGAAGGTTCTGAGACATCTCCCATCATCGACATTGTAGTCACTACTTTTTAATCAAACTATCGCCATTCCCGGCTACTTCTCTCCCTTTGTTTTCAGGTAAGTGCAGGTTAACGGAATGCAGTATATCTTAGTCCTGATCATCTTGGTAGTCGTTAATACAGGGATACATTATGCAATTTATGAACAACCTTTGCCCCTTGTGGCTATTAAGGCGCTATTAGTTCCCGTTGTTGTCCGATAAAAAGAATCTTGGGTATAGTTTCTAGATCAAAAACTCCACGTTGAATGCTCTGGATGATCTTTTAGTTCGCATTCCTGTGTTGCAAGCTTAAAGTTGCTTCCTATAGTTGAATAATAACTTTTCCACATTTTCTAGTAAAAAAGGGTGAGGGTTGAAAGTTGAACTCACTAGCTTAGCTTAGCTATACTAGAGCCGAATCAGATTACATAAATTGTTTTCTCTTTCTTACACTATAGCCAGAACACAAGTTTACATATTAGTACTACTTATTTCTTGTGCCAAAGAGAAACTTAACTGAAATTTGGAAACATATACTTTGTATTCCTTTATTTTTTTATTTTTTATATGCACTAGCTAGTTTAGTAACGTATTGGTTTGTTGCCTTCAACATTAATGATACACACACTGACGATTTCTTGCTGTTTTGGATCCACCTGTGAGAAAGAAGCTTTGGGAGGAAAAGATGCCCCCATTTTCCGTTCAAACCAGCTGGCTTGCACACACAAACAATTTTCTTTTTTGAAACAAGGCAAAAGACTTGCCATTTTCATTGATTAAGTAGAAAGAGAATTGCCCGGTTAATTGACGAAAAACCGGGCTAGAACCTATACAATCCAGCCCACAAAATGGGCACCACCGGCCAACCTGGCCACCGTCGTGGAACACAGAGCTGCAGAACAGCTGCACAAGCCACAACGGCACATGCCAAACAGATGGCCACACGCACAAACAACCGACAGCTCCGACTTTGACGACGAGCATTGCGAGGGAAATATGCAGGATTTGCGCCGACCATGCCCACCGCAAACGACCACCGAGCGCTTGTCATCGTCGCCACCTGGACTCCCTCCACCGCAGCTCCGACTTCAAAACAACCAGGCAACCAACAGAAGAGCACCTCGGACACGCCGGGAAGATCCGACTACCAAAGCCCAAGCTGCGACCCAAGCTCCTCTCGACGCCATCATTGTTGCCAAATAGAAGTCAGTGCCCCGAAAACAGCCTCCTCAGCAAACCACGCGGCGAAGATGCCGCCAACCACCACGGCGAAGATGCCGTCAACCACCGGTCTCCAGTTGTAGCCGGCTCCGAGACGATGCCCCAAGGAGGAAGAAGACGTGAAGGCGCCTTCATCGCCTGACCCTGTGGATCTGAGGTTTCCCTCCGGAGCCAAGGCCGCGGGAAGAGGGGAGAGGCAACACACTGCAGCGACGCGTCCAAGAAAAATTGCGGCGCCCGCGGGCGTCGCCGCTGCCGCATCCGGCAAAGGCCGGAGATAGGATTTCTCCCGGTGAAGCTCAACCACCAACTTCCCGAATCGGCCGGCCACAAACCGCCGCCCAATTGAAACTTCTGCGGTATACTCTTCAGCTAGGAGCACAAGTCTCTCGTGGCAGTACGTTTGCAGCTAGGTCAACTTCTGAGATTTTTCTTCTACAGTAGCGTACAAGCCTCGTGGCTGTACGTTTCCATAGCGTGGTCAGTCTCGCACAGCCACACACTATTGATGCTCGGTACACAGTAGGATGTAAACCGGTCCTATTTAAGTCTAACAGTTCATTAGTCTTTTTTGGGAAAAATGAACAATCGACCTAATACCCACCTCCATTGGAGTAGAATTTAGGGCCGCCTCGACGGTTTCTTGCTATTTGGGACCACAGTAACACTTGCGAAAATGAATATTTCCAAGAACAAGGTGCCCAATTTTCCGGTTCAACCTGAGTTGCTTGCACACACAAATAGACAGTTGAATATTCCGCCGGTAAACTCTTGGATTTTTCCTCCATGAGTACAAGTCTTGTGGCTGTACGTTTCGACGGCTCGGTGAGAGTCTCCCAGAGCCATCCATATACGTTCAGTCGTCAAACCGGCAAAAGATCGCCATGGTAATACCACCGGCCAGTACTGGACAGTGACCAGTGGTTGAATCCCGCGTGTATTACATGCACTGTGTGGATTCGTGCCAGGAACTGCCCTGGACGCTGGAGTCAGCGCGGCGCTGCTGATGCCGGCTTGCCGTTGCAGGTAACTGAAAGTGGCCTTTTCCCCCTTGCTTTCCTGCTGAAGAGTGAAGATGCTGCTGCTGCTGCTGCTGCTGAATCGTCGGATGGACGGATGGGTCGACCAACCCTCCCCGAGAGGGACCCCGTGGCTGGCTGGCGTCGGCGTCGGCGGCGGTTAGGAAGACGACGCTATTGTAGGTACGGTGAAAGACGGAGGAGGAGGAATGCTGACTGAATGCTCTGCTGGGTCGTCGTCATGGAGGTAGCGAGTGGTTAGCTAGCTGACGGGCTGATTGACAGTGCCAGGAAGAGGAATAAGGGCAAACATATAGATGCGTGCTAGACAGACAGACACTTTATTAAGGATAGCAAGTTTAGAGCATCTCCAACAGCCGCGCTAAATTAGCGCCGCGCCGCAAATTAGTTCATTTTAGCGTGCGCGCAACGCGGCGGATCGCTCCAGCGGACGCGCAAAAACGGCGCGCGCGCTATAACGAGTTGGGCGCGCTGTCGGAAACACTGTCCCGCGCGGTGTATTTCGGGCGCCCGCTACAGCGCGCGGCACACTCGAGCTCTCGCGCCCGCACTTCCTCTCCCACTTCCACCCCCATCCGGCCGCGCCGCCGCCGTCGCCCGCGCCCCCCGGCGACCGTTCAGGCGCTTCCCCGGCCTATCCCCGCGCCGCCGCGCTTCCACCCCATCCCCTCCTAGTCCCGCCGGCGCTCGCGCGCCTCCGTCTTCCGAGGAACAGCGCCCGAGCGCTCGCTGCCGCGCCGCGCCCGCAAGGTGTTTGACAAAACACCTACAAGGTATGTATTGCTCAAACTTCATGAATTTTGGTGCATGTTTTGAATTGAAATTTTTATAGTATAGTATTGAACATTGTAGATGAGTTCGTCGTATGATTCTTCCGAAGAAGAATTTGATATGGAAGAGGAGGAGGATCTTGCAATGATCCTAGCTATGCATATCAATAAAAAACCGAAGCACGGTGGTTCGGTTATGGGTCGGGAGAAAATTTGGAGAGATAGGATTGATGCCCATAACAGATTGATGAAGAACTATTTCGTGGAGAATCCTACATACCCGGAGTCGTACTTTCGTCGCCGGTTTAGGATGAGCACCGACTTGTTCAGGCGCATTGCAGAGAAACTAGCGAGCCATGACCGGTTTTTCCAGCAAAGGAGGACTGCCGCCGGAGAGCTCGGGCATAGCACCTTTCTGAAGGTGACAGCCGCTTTGCGTATGTTGGCATACGGTATCCCGGTTGATCTAGTTGATGATCACTTGGCTATGGGTGAGAGCCAAGTCATCATGTGTGTCAAGCGCTTTGCAGTGGGAATTGTGCAAGTGTTTGGCGAGGAGTATTTGAGATCTCACACTGCTGAAGACGCCGCAAGGCTATTGGCGATGAACAAAGCGCGCGGCTTTCCTGGCATGCTTGGCTCAATAGATTGCATGCATTGGAGTTGGAAGAATTGTCCAAAGACATGGCATGTGCAATTCCACGGTCAAAAAAAAGGTTCCACTATAATCCTTGAAGCGGTGGCCGATCAGGAGACTTGGATTTGGCATGCATTCTTTGGAATGCCTGGATCTTTGAATGACATCAATGTTGTCAACTGGTCACTACTGATGAATAAGATTGCAAACGGTGAGTTGCCACCTGTGCAGTTTGTAGCAAATGGCCGTACGTACAACTATGGCTATTATCTAGCGGATGACATCTATCCAAAGTGGCAAACCTTCGTGAAGCCGTTGAAAAAGCCGGAAGGTAAGAAAAATCTTGATTTCCACAATGCTCAGGCGGCGGCTAGAAAAGATGTGGAGAGAGCATTTGGGATTTTGCAAGCCCAATTTGCTATTGTGAGAGGACTGGCTAGATTTTGGGATCAAAAAATGCTTTGGTACATCATGCACGCTTGTGTGATCATGCACAATATGATCATCGAGAATGAGCGTGGCCAGGATTTAGACTACTCACAGTATGAGCTCTTGGGACATCCCGTGCGAGTGCGACGGAGGGCTGAAAGGGTAGCCCGTTTTATTGCCTCCTATCATGCCATTCAGCGTCCCGCAACGCACAATGAACTTCAGAATGATCTGATTGAAGAGTGGTGGGCATGGCATGGACGACAAAGAGTATGATGATTTCTGCATTCAACATTATATTGTTCATGAACTATTTGTTGTGTTTATTGCATTATTTGTTATACTGAACGATAAACTATTTGTTTGAGTTGTAGTGATAACGAAATTGAACTATTTATTGTTGATTTATTTTGTTTGTTTGATCATTTTTGCTTCTCTTCTTTGAAATGTATATGTGGTTTGTGCGGCGCGCGCGCTGTATTTTTGCGCTCTGTTGGAGCGGCACGCGCGCGCTGCATTATAGCGCGGCTGCTGGAGCCAGCGCTGGCGGCCGCGCTAAACCAGCCGAGGCACGCGCGGCAAACAGGTTTTTTGCGTGCGGCAAACAGGTTTTTTACGCGCGGCGCTTAACGCGGCTGTTGAGATGCTCTTAAGCCTTGCTTTCTTTGCGGTTCTTCCTTGAGGTAGCCAGGTATAGGTGTGTTTTTAGATAGCTTAACGGTTAGCCCAATTCCAATGCATGATCCGGACATCCGTTTTATCCGTATTTTGTTCGTTTGAATAGGAAAATGAGACGGTGGCCAGCCGTATTACTGTTTGCAACGACTGTGCATCCAACGTGCAGACTCATCTGGTCCGCCACGGTCGGCTGGTACCAGTATGTACACATTTTTTTGGCACTAACATACATTTCTTCTATTTCATAAATGACATTTTGATACATTGGAGCACAATCATCGATTCTTTGCTATGATAGTAAGACCAAAGAAAACAGGTACTCCCTCCGTCCGAAAATACTTGTCATCAAAATGGATAAAAGGTGATGTATCTTGAACTAAAATATATCTAGATACATCCTCTTTTATCCATTTTGATGACAAATATTTTCGGACGGAGGGAGTACCACAATTAGACATTTTAAAAATATCCAACTTCCATAACTGCTCTCACTAGTTGGATTAATATCATCTCTATGTCTTCATTGTTAATCTGCGGCTGATCGAGCTTACACACTTCTTTTCTTTTCGGTTCTAAAGAAGTAGATGTTGCTTCGCATCTAATCTTATCTCTAACATCTATTGTAGCAACGAGTGCAGGGCAACTATTAATTTTCGTGCTATGAATAGATCGATGTATTCTTCTTTCACGTGAAATTTGACTGACCCAAGTTCAAAATTCATGCGTCTTACAAGTAACTAAACTATTCTAGAAATTAAAGTCACACCTATATAATTCGAGGAGAAGCTATCGCAACAATGACATCAAGACTTGGTTATCAAGTCTACTCCATGGCCATGATTACACACGTCTTCTTCGCTCGAAAAAGAAAAAAGATTACACGCGCCTTCTCTTCATCATATGCTAAATTGATGTAGTAAGCCAGCGGTAAGCTTGCAATTAACCTGAAGTCTTTTTGTTTCCTCCCCTAGCCCTAGGTGGGTAGGGAAAACTCTCCCCTTCAAGTTTCACCAACGAGACAGTGGATTCACCTCCCCTCTGCCTACCGCTTCGGGGCAGGTGGCAGGAGGGGGAATCTCGATGACTCTGCTTGATTAGTAGTTTAGGTTAGTGTTTTACTCCTCGCAGGTGCGGTGCTCAGATGGACGGTGGAACTTTTTCTTTGAGTTTAACTTTTGGGCTCTGGTCCTCCTCAAGTTTGTCCATCTGTGCATAGTCAAAGTTGCTTCGGCGTAGATTTCTGCAGTCTTCTTGGGGCGGGGAGGTTAGAGTTTCTTGTCATGAGGCGAGATTTAGTGCTGGATGCTTCAGATCTATGCAAAGGTTCATTGTCGATGACTGCGGCTCCAAGGCGCTGGTCCTTACAGCATCTACAGCCGAATGTGGCCCATCAAACACCCGTGACGCGCCTGTGGACAGTGACCGGGCATGCCTCAAATTTCACGAGTTGCATCCTGACATCTTATATTAGATTCTTAAATCCATACAAGGACATGCAAACGAAATAAATATATGGACTACTTGATCACCTAGCTACTCGTTGTCGGAGATGACGATGATCTTCGTGCCCGGCTCCTGCAGCATGGGCGGTAGCTGGAGCTTTGGCTCCTCCGGCCTCCTCCTCCTCTATCTCCGCGTCGAGTTCAGTGAAGAGCGCGTCGGACGCCGCCTGCTCCCACCAGAGGAACATCCGGTTGGCCTCCACATAGGCCTCATCCTGGATGGACTCCAGGATGGCCCGTTGCTCCGCTATCTCCCCCGATTGAGCGACGGCGAACTCCGCCTCCTAATCCATGTTGAAGCCCGACAGCTCCTTCTCCGGCAGCTCCGGCTCCGGCTGCTCCACCTCCTACACCTCCATCGGAGCTAGCTCCTCTTCCTACTCTTCCCCGGCTGCTCCTCCTCCTCCGGCAAGTCTAGAAGCAACCCGACAGCGATGCGGGCGGCGCGCATGGCTTGTCTCGCCTGGATCTCGTAGTGGCGCTCTGGCGTGAGTATTGCATAGTAGGTGATCTTCCTCCGGACCATGGAGGGGCGCCAGAGAGGGAGAGGGAGGATGTGGATGGGCTCGGACTGGCGACGCTGAGAGGGGGGAGGTGGATGGGCTAGACTTGCGGGACGCCGACCGGGTTAAATAGGCGGATTTGGTGTTGGGCGGCTAGCCAGAGCGGCGTTGCGCCGCGTTCACACCGTGTCGACGGAGGAGGCGTCCGTTAGACCACCGAGTTTCCGGGCGAGCCGCATGGGACCCCTTCGTTAGTTCTACATGGCGGACGGGCCCGGACGTCCTCATATCCACCTCATATTTGGGCTAGATATGAGGGGTGCTGGTCAGCTTGGGCGTTTGAGTCCCCTTTGAGGGGGCCGTCTGGGTCGAAAATTCGTGACCGGGCAGGCCGCCCTGGCGTATGAGGCGGGTTTGAGGCGCCCGACTGTAGATACTCTTAAGGGCACATGCACGAAAACTTCCTGGTTGTCGTCGATAATGTCAAGCCGGCTCCGGTAGGGGAGTGCCAACAGCAACGCGTCGGCGGCTCGTTTTGGCAGTAGTAGTTGTTGTTCGGTGGTCTCAGAATCTCGATGTAATTTTTATTATGTTTAAGATAATTTGTACTTCTAGTGATTTTTTTAAATAAATCCCATTCTTCACAAAAAAATATCCAACGGTAAGCTTGACGAGGCGGCCTGACATCGTCTCAGACCACCCGCCACGACTGTTCCAATCACCCTGCCATGGGCATCGGAGCCATTCCTTTCGTGATCTTTGTCTAGTGTATCAGCTTATGCCTAGTTTGTTTTTGGGACGACGGATGTCTTTGCGAGCCGTCGGATGCCCTAGCTCCTGGCTGTAGGATCACTAGAATCAGAATGGCATGCCAATACATAGCCGTCCATGGATGCTTGTGAGTTACATGTAATAAGTGCACCTAAGTTTGCTTTAACAAGTTGTTTCAACCCACCCACCGCTCCCACCCCTCCGCCGGCGGCCCCAGGCCGGCGGCGAGGCCATTCTGCGGCCACGCGGTAGCAGGATACACCGGCCTCCTCGGACCGTGTCGCCGCTACTCTGCGGCGGCCGCCACCGGTCAAACCCATCATGGCCTCGCCCAGTCCATCCCGTCCCGGCCCCGCGGAGCACCTCTGCTTTTCTGGAGACGAATCCGACCAGGCGACGCCCCCATCCCGTGCTTCCTACGCGGATGCAATCCGCGTTGGCACCATCAATGCGCATCCATGCTCTGCGGCGCAATCAAATCACTTGGAGCCAGATCGGGTGGGTGGAGCAATTCAGGTCCTCGAGCGGCCAAGGTTGAAATCCATTGTGGTGGCCGGAGATTCCGGCACGCCTACCGTCCCGCCTGCCGCGGGCCTTTCATCGGAATGGCAGGTGGTGCGGAACAGGCGGCAAGCACGGAACCCAGACCATCCCAACCAAGCGGGGCGCAGCAATGGCGCTCAGCGCCCAACCACCGCCATCAATAGCCTTACTGGCTACAAGAAGGACCTTCAAGGTCGCTGTTTCCGTTGCCTATCACCATACCACCGAGTCGCCCGCTGCAAGAACCAGGTTCGCTGCATCCATTGCCTAGTGCTGGGTCACTGCGCCCGTGCTTGCCCCTCCCGCCACCTCCCACGTGTCCCGCTCTCCACCCTCGACGACCCACCGCCGCCGCATCAGGCACCACCGCCGCGCCAAGCGCCGCCGGTGCAGTCGAGACTCATTTTCTCGCCAGACCATCCCGTTGCCACCAGAGCCCCTGTGCACTCCCGCATCACCCTCCCACAAGCCAACGAGGACCATCCCCCCCAAGTAGCGCTGCAGCGGCATCCGCCATCACCGCCGCCGCCACCGCCACCGCTCATGGCCGCCTACGACAACGACAACCAGGCCGCGATGGGGGGGAGGGGGGCTCGCCGAGCGCGAAAGACCAGGTGCCTGCTAGACGTCGACCAAGACATGCTGGATGAAGAGGCAAGGCTGCGGGAATCAGCGCTGGTGTTCGTGGTTGCTGGCACGCGGTCGGCGCTCTGCCCGGCAAATGTTGCTGAAGCCCTGACGGCCGACTTTCCCGACCTACCCGCCGGCGCCTTCCAGGTGTCACTCATGCCGATGCCTGGAACATTCTTCATCCGTTTCTCGCATCGCCAGTGGTTTGACCTGGTGGTGACGGTGCCACTCATCCACTACAGAGGCACGCCGTTGCTCACTAGGCGGTGGAACAGGTTCACCTTCGCCACCTCTCACCCCTGCCGCTACAGCGTCCGCCTCTTCATCGAGGGCGTGCCAAAGGAAAAGTGGTGTGTCGAAGCCGTTCAATCCATGCTCCCGGAGTGCTTGATCTACCAGGTCGCGGTGGAGACCCATGAGAAGACGGACATGTCCTACTTCGTCGTCCGAGCCTGGGTCGAGGACCCTGGCCTAGTCCCCACCGAATCCATCTTCGTTCTACGCGACAAGAGAGCCTGCACCGACCCACACTCTCATGGGTCCATGCCCCCCGGCATGGGACGCGATGGAGATGGACCGGCGAGCTGCGACTGCATCGAGCTGGTGCCACGGGTGCTGCACAAACCGGCGATTGTGCATGTCGACGCAGTCGCCTTCTACCCCCCTGCTCCGGATGGCGACCGATGGACGGGGCCAAACGCCGACGACGACACCCACGGCGAAGACCCGCAGCCTGAGGAACTCCCCCGTTCATGGGCGCATGCCGTCCCCGATGACCGCTACCGCGGCCATCCAGACTCATCCCTCTCGCTGTCCGCTCGCCGACGCCGTCGCGGCGCTGACCGCACCTACTCCGGGAGCTACCATCGAGTACCTGGCACGCCACAACCACCCAGGCTCGCGCGCTGCCCAGTGCGGGCGGGCACGCCGACACCGCAAGCAGAGGGCGCCACACAAGACGTAACGGTGCAGCACGCGGGACGGGCGATGGGAGAGGCGCATGCTGATGGCGACGGCGACGCCGTTCCGCCAGCCAACGATGCGGCGCTGCCTGCGGTGGGCCACGCCACGGACATGCTGCCCTGTGGAGAGGCTGCAGCGCACCTGGTGGGCCATGCAGACACGCTGAGCGCCCTGCTGGCAGACAAGAGTTTGGGGCCGGCGTCGAATCCCATGCCGCTGCTGCAACAGCACGCTGACCAGGCTGAGGTCCACCGTGCCAGCCACCAGGTGGCAGAAGGACAGAGCATGCAGTCGCCCACTTCCTCTCCGCTGATGACTGGAGCCATCACGGTGCCCGACATGCCGGATCCCAGGCTGCCGCATGCCACATCTGGAGACCACGCGCAGGAGGACACATGCATGCATGCAGGGGAGGGGCGCGCCTTGCCAAGAGAAGACCACCAGCCTGCAGGGGGGCAGAGCAACACCCCCATGCAGGCCAATGACGGGTTGGGCCCGCAGTTGGGTCTCGGGGAGGAAATACGCAGGAACGAGAACAACAACGCATCGGCTATAGCGCTGCAGACGGAGCCCACGCTCCATAGCACAGACCCGCCCGTGCCCCTCACGCCTGGGTCAAACACTGCAGGATTTTTCAACAGCATCCGCGCGCCGATCGCCCCGCCGCTGCTACCGATGCCTACCACCGCCAACAAGAACAAGAGGAGGAACACCAGAACCCCAGGAACGACGACGAGGAGGAGCAACAGGCTGCAGGGGAAGAAGAAGCTCCTTGCAGGCGAGAAGAGCTCCATCATGCGTCAGGCGAGACGCCTCGTCATGTCCAAGAGAGGCCTAGCCATCCCAGACCGAGGGGAAGCCGAGGAAGAGCGTTTGGAACAGTATGCCAGGGCTTTTGATGAGCCACTCTCGCCTGAGCAAATAAGCGCGCTCTCGGCTCTTGCAAAGATAGGGAAGAAACTGAAGCCGGCGGCGAAGGCACATGCCTGAACCAAGCAGGCTAGCTAATTGTCGATTCAGTTATCCCCATGGAAGCAAACATACTAGTGTGGAATGTAAGGGGGTTAAACAACCCGGCACGGAGAACGGTGGTGCGCAAGCTAGTGGGACAGCACAATGTATCCTTGTTATGTATGCAAGAATCAAAATTAGCAGTGGTGGATCTAGGGATTGTGAGAGAATGCGGGGGTGCAGAATTCAATTCCTTCGCGTATACCCCAGCAAGCGGCACAAGGGGAGGCATCATTGTGGATTGGAAGGATGAGCAATTCCAACTACCTAATGTAATGATAAGGGACCAATTCATTGCTGTGCACGGAACTACAAGATCAGGAGATACCTTTGGTCTGCTGACGGCTTATGGCCCTCAAGAGTTTGCAACAAAGATCGAGTTTTTGGCAGAGATGAAAGACACAGTCAGCAATTTCTTCCCGGCCGGCACCCCTGTCTTCTTAGGTGGAGATTTCAATCTAATAATGCAAGCTGCGGACAAGAACAATGTAAACGTCGACCGCCGATGTATGTCTGCCTTCCGAAACTTCATCAACTAGTTGCAGCTGAAAGAGCTATACCTACATGGTCGACGTTACACATGGTCCAACGAGCAGAGGCGAGCAACGATGGTTAAATTGGATCGAATCCTGTACAACGAGGAGTGAGACATGGCATTCCCAGGGTGTTTGCTGCAAGCCCTCTCCACAGAGATGTCGGATCATTGTCCACTGCTCCTTTCGTGCGATGCCGGCTTCCAACCGAACAGAAGATTCAGATTTGAGAAAAGATGGGTCAAGATGGAAGGATTCATGGAGGAGGTGCAGAAGGCATGGCATGGAACCTGCCCTCGTGGAAACCCGATTGCTGTCTTCAACAGGAAGATGAAGGCTACTGCCAAGGCACTAGCAAAATGGAGCGCCCAACTTTGCAACAACATAGCACTCAAAACAGCTATCACAAGTGAACTGATCATGAGACTGGACACGGCCATGGATCGGCGCCAACTCTCAGAGGCTGAACATGAATTTCGGAATGCATTGAAGATGCAAAGGTTAGGTTTGGCGGCAATGGAGAGGTCGCTCCGGAGGCAGAGATCCAGAGTTCTAAGGATAAAAGAAGATGATGCAGGCACCCGGTTCTTTCGCGCCAAAGCATCCGCAAGGCGCCGAAGAAACTACATCCACATGATTGTTCAGGGAGACATCATACACACTGACCAAGAAGCGAAGATGGATGCTATCCATAGCTATTTTGAGGAGTATCTGGGAACAAGGATGCCAAGGAATCACACCATCGACCTTTCTGCGATAGGCATTGAGAGCTCTGATCTAGCAGACTTGGAGACCCCCTTCACTGACGAGGAAGTGCTAGCCGCAGTAAAGGACGTTAATGGAGACAAAGCCCCGGGGCCAGATGGATTCACAGGACTATTCTATAAGCAATGTTGGCACATCATCAAACCTGAGCTAATGGCAGCGATCAGGGCAGTCGAACAATTAGATGCCGCACAGCTCCGCCCCTTAAATACTGCAACGATGATTCTGCTCCCAAAGCGAGAAGATGCTGCTGGACCAAGGGATTTCAGACCAATATGCCTCGTTGATAGTTTCACCAAGCTTTTTGCGAAGATTTTGGCCAACCGCTTGCGTTGCAGGATGGACGCACTTGTCAGACCTTGCCAAAACGCATTCATTAAGGGCAGAAATATACATGATAATTACATCTATGTCAGAGGGATTGCAAGGGCGCTACGACAAGCAAAGACCCCAGCCATGATGATCAAGCTTGACATCGAAAAAGCATTTGATACGGTGTCATGGGAATTCTTGCTGGAAGTTTTGCAGGCGAAGGGGTTCGGCAGGAAATGGTTGAATTGGATTTCAAATTTGCTTGCCACTCAATCCACTCGGGTGCTCATCAATGGGCAACTTTCCGAGCCAATTATTCATAGAAGAGGTTTGCGCCAAGGCGACCCATTATCACCGCTCCTCTTCGTCATCGTCCTGGACTGCATGGCAACAATGTTCGCCAAATCATCTCAAGTAGGGATTCTAAAGCCCATTGGCAACCAGAGATTGGCCTACAGAACATCCCTATACGCCGACGATGCAATTATATTCATAAACCCAGACATCCAAGAGATGAAGGCTGTTCAGGATATGCTAGACGCCTTTGGTACAGCTTCAGGATTGCGTACGAACTATGGAAAGAGCTCATTAACACCTATCTGTTGCGGAGGGATAGATATGGAAGCAATTGCTGGGGAGCTGGGCTGCCCGATCAAGCACTTTCCTTGCACATACCTGGGCATGCCTCTCTCTGACTGCAGGATCACTAGAGCTGACTGGCAACCGGCACTGGACAAGGTCTACGGCAAGATGAAGGGATGGAAATTAGCTCACTTCTCCATGGACGCCCGGCTGAGCCTAGTGCAACAGGTCCTCTCGGCCATGCTTGTCTTCCAAATGATCGCCATCGACCCTCCGGTCTGGCTACGTAAAGCTGTTGATAAGGTCCGAAGAGGATTCCTTTGGGAGAGCAAAGAGGTCGCCCCGGGCGGGAAATGTTTGGTAAACTGGAGGGCCGTATGCAGACCGCGAGAGCTCGGAGGGCTCGGCATCACCAATATTGAGGCACAGAGCACATCGCTTAGAATGAGATGGCTTTGGCAAACATGGACCGAACCTGAAAAGCCATGGCTGGGATTGCCATTGCCCACGGATGAGCGTGTAAGGGCACTCTTCAATGCATCAGTGAAATTCCATCTTGGAAATGGCAAGAAGATAAGCTTTTGGACGGAACCTTGGCTCCTAAGTGCAAGTCTGAACATTTGCCTCCCCGAGCTCTACAAACACTGCACAAGAAAGAAGCTCACGGTGGCAGAAGCAATCGGCGATGCAAGATGGACAAGACATATCAAAGCAAACCCCTCAGGCCAGGCCATCCAGGAGTTCACCACACTCTGGGTGCAACTGCAACATGTGCTGCTGACTGACGAGCCGGACTGGGTGGAATGGAAATGGACGGCTGATGGACGATTCACGTCGGCATCAGCGTATGCGACTCAATTCGAGGGATCGACACGGACTGAATTCAAACAGATCATCTGGAAGGCCGACGCACCCATGAAGTGCAAAATATTCTCCTGGCTGGCGGTGCTAAATAGATGCCTCACCGCCGACAACCTGGCCAAACGAGGATGGCCACATAATGCATCATGCAGTCTCTGCCAGAGGACGCCGGAGAGCGTATTTCACCTGCTCGCCTCATGCTCCTTCACCATGGAGCTTTGGCAGAGGGTGCTAAGCCGGTGCGGTCTACCGGCGACGCTGGCACCATCCGCAACCGCGGCAAATCTTCTAGAATGGTGGGATCAAAGCCGGTCCAGGGTGCCGAGGGACCATAGACGTGGATGGAGCTCGCTGGTGCAGTTGGTCTGGTGGACGGCATGGAAAGAGCGAAATGCGCGGATCTTTGATAACAAGTTCTCGACGGGGATGCAGGTCTTCCACCGCCTGATTGAAGACATCGACACTTGGACGATAGCCGGCCGTAACAAGATCAACAACCTGCTGCATAGACCTCTAGAACCAGACTAGACATTAGGATACGGTATGCGGTGATGCACATTTCTTGCAAATTTTGTAACTAACAGACGTTGTCTTTCCTCTCTCATATTCAATGAAAAGCTGCACAGCAGCATTTTCGTCAAAAAAAAAAAATGCTTGTGAGTTACTAAAAAGACTACTACTCCTCTCTCAGTTGATCTCTTTCATCGCCGGCTGTGCCGAAGCAGGAGGGGCCGGGAGGATTCCCTTCTCCTGGAAGCTGACCACGGTGTCGTAGAGGCACTGCGCCACCGGCGTGAACTCGAGGCCCAGCTCACGGAGCCGCTTGTTCGACATCTTGTACGGCTGCTTCCTCGGGTTCACCGAGTCAGAGCACCTGCGATTCATACAATAAATTAATATTACAACACCGATTGCTTAGGCATTATCCATGACTAACTTTGGTGACCGTCCATGTCAAAATTCTTCAGATTTCAACGCGTGTGTTGACATGGCTGGAAGAAAGACAGGGACGGGCGTAGCAAAGCTATGTCGTCGCTGCAATGGCCGATTAGCACTACTGACCTGCTGGGGATGGGGTACTCGGGGAAGAACTTGCGGAGGATGGTGACGACGTCCTCCCGGTGGAGCACCGCGCCGTCGGCGACGCAGAGGTAGCGCCCGGCGGCGGCGGGGGCCTCAAAGACGAGGACGTGCGCGGCGGCGGTGTCGTGGACGTGCACGTACGCCTGCACGGCGTTGGCGTACGTCTTAGCGGAGCCGTCCAGGTACTTGAGCACGTGCGTGAGGCTGGCGTTCACCGCCGGTTGTAGCGCCGGACCCTGCACCAGCACCGGGTTCACCACCACCAGGTCCACCCCGCGCGCCGCCGCCGCCTCCCACGCCTCCCGCTCCGCCACCGTCTTCCCGTAGCAATACCAGTTCTGACATACGCACAGAAAAAGGGTTTTAGCAACGAGCCGGGGGCGACCATGGCGGGCCGGGTGCATGCAGAATATGGGCACGACAACGTACCTTGGTCTTCTTGCAGAACTCGAGGTCGCTCCAGCAGGACTCGTCAACGACAGCGTCCGGGGCGCGGTTGGGGTCCATGGCGACGGCGCCGATGGACGACGTCAGCACGACGCGGCGGACCGTGCCGGACTCCGCCGCGGCGTCGATGACGTAGCTCGTGCCCCTCACCGCCGGCTCCACCATCTCCTCCTGCAAATTGCAGCGCGCACGCACATCAACACAAGATAACTGCGTCCATGCATGAATATTGCATGCCATGCTACTGCTGATGCTACACCAACGACTTTGACCAATCGTCGTCCATCACTGAAGGGTGGGGCCATGCGCAGGCAGTCCCTCCTCGGTGGATACAGTTGTCCGGTTGAGCGATGGAGAACTGCAAGGCGCAGTAGTTGGCAGCCAAGCCATTAACGTTTACGTCTCGGCTTGAGTGTTTGATGCTCACAGAGTTTTTTTTATTGTCAGGCTAGTCTAACATGGATTTGTCTTGTTTTTTAGAAACGGAAAAGTGAATAAATTTGATGGAGACAAAATCCCAGCAGTTATGGCGTCCCAAAGTGAATAATGGCTTAATTTAGAGTGCACTAATATCTCCAGAAAAAAGGGTCAAACGTACTGGATCGTCGGTAACCGGCGAGGCGGTGTGAAAGACGCCATGGCAGCCAGCGATGGCGGCGCGCAGCGCGTCGCCGTCGAGCAGGTCGGCCTTGCACAGCACCAGCCGCTCTGCCGCGCCGGCGAGGCCCCTCAGGTGCGCGTTCTTCGCGTCATCTGCATGCGTACAAAGGTTAATTCGCCGTCGCCGCCGCTGTCGTCGCCGTATATATACGCAAGACATGTAGTACGTACCTGGGTTCCTGACGGTGCCTCGCACGGCGTACCCCTTCGCGAGCAGGAGCTTGACGATCCACGACCCGATGTAGCCGCCGGCGCCGGTCACGCACACCGTCTGCCCGTGCCCCGTGGCCGTGGCCTCGCCGCCGACGGTCATGCTGGCTCCGCGGCACAAAGATCTCCTCTCCGGCCGGTTAGGTTTAGGTGAATGAGTATGTATGTGTTGGCGATATCAACCAGTAGTCCTTTACACTTCAGATGAGAAGGGCGTATACACAAGCGCCTCTGCAATTGGAAGCGCTTATCTCTATCTGTGCGTGTTTGGCCAGTATTTATAGAGGAGCGCGCCTGTGTTTGGTGGTGGAGGTGGACTTGACACAGAAAATTTGACGTCCCTGGAGTAGATCAGATCTCTTTCTCTCTCGGCCTCACTAGCTGGAATTTTACGGCTCCGGTGCTTTTGATGTTTTTATGGTGTTGATTGACATGGTCTTGACTCCGGGCGCACGTTTCTAGACCGAGCAGGTTGCGGTGCGGCCCAGGATTTGAACTTTAATAGACTGAGGATATCATAGTCCCTCTAACCATCCAACTATATATTGGTTCGCGTGCATGATTGATTTTGATGCTTATGGAAACATGGTTATAATGACCTTGTTTTACTAGAAGATGCTGACCCGTGTTTGACTGAGCCATTTTGGAATGTTTTGTTGCATTTCTTTGCAACTCATATTTTATACGGTTTAGTTAGCATGCATGTTTACAATGTAATATGCAGAAACGATACTTAGTATCAAGGAAACGGAGAAGGCATATAATTTACTAGCAAAAAGGCCCGTGCGTTGCAACGGGAGAAAAAAATAACCCTCACATATCTCTAACTCCGCAAATTAATTTTAAAACAATGACTTATTATTGAATAATTCATAAAAAATTTTGAGTGAAAATTTAGTCAAAACTCTTGATTTTGCAAACATGTTTTTGTAATATAGCAAACATGCATGGGTGTTCCAACGAGAGAGGAGAAAAAAATATCTTACAATTTAGCTATTCTAGCATCAGGTGACACGTTTATCGAGGAAATACGCCTGCCGAAGTAATGGGCCATGGGTAGGCCCACCCGAACGCCAAGATTTATCAAGACAATATGCCAGCTCCGCCTAGCTGTGCCCCAAGCCGAAACTCTGCCCTCTGGGGCCGGCTGGCTCAGCGGCCGGCTGCCAGAGGGCGGGTGACCCAAGACTACGACGCTCCGAGTGGCCGTCTCCTGACGGCCGCCTTCCAGAGAAGGCGGCAACGGGCAGGCGGCCACCCCACGGCTATGGGGCGGCCGAGCCCCCATCAAGAGTACAAGGCATGGCATGGCTACAGTAAAGCACGTCGCCTCCCACGCTCGAGACGGGCGTGGCCACAGTGCTCCGTACAGGCGGAGATCTCCGCACGATGGGGCACTATGTTGTATCTACCATGACGTAGCCCCGAGCAGGCGGAGCCCTGTTCGCCACGACGGCCTGTCGGTACGGCCCGCCAGACGCGGGCCCTATCGGACAGTGACTCTAAGGAAGACGGCGGAAGTTCGACCAGGCGGATTAGAGAGGGGCCGGCCTCCAGCAGACGGCCGTCCCTTGCCCCGAGGCGAGCAAGCCATTAAGCTGACAAGACCAGGTGTGGCTACAGTGTCCTCCCACCAGGCGGTGGGACTGTAGCCATGCTAAAGATGACCAAGCCCCCGTCACTGGGGATACAGCTACAGTGAACAGCCACCAACCAGTCGGCAGGGCCCACTAGGTGGAGGGCCCCAGCGGTCGGCAGAGAAGTCGGAGGCCGGAGACACTGATGGCCGGGCCCGGCAGCCGGCCAGATTACTATTGTACCCCTGGGGGGTAGGCCTATATAAACCCCCCAGGCCACCCATGCAAAGGGTTTCCACTCTGATAGAACTAGCCAGAAATCTAGGGCCGGGAGAGCTAGCCTTGCCTTCCCTTACCTCTAGACACAGCTCGAGGAGCACTTTGTATCACTAGTGCCTTAGTGATCATGCGGAGACTCCGCAGAGCAGGAGTAGGGGTATTATCTCCACGGAGAGCCCCCAACCTGGGTAAAGTTCGCCGGCGTACGTGTCTACGCCTCATCCCGCTTCCAGGCACCGGCGACGTTCTACTCGCTCCCACCATGATAAGCCATCCATTGGCATATGTCGCACCCAACCCCCGACATTTGGCGCCCACCATGGGGCGAGGTGCACCTTCTCCTGGAGATCTGCTCTGGATGGGAACCCTGTTCCTTCCTGGCGAGCGAAGCCAGCCCAGCACGCCCGACGGCGTCAGCCCCGACGCGCTGCACGGCACGGAGATCGCCTGCGCGGCAAGCTGCCTCGCTGACCTCGTCGGCGAGATCGACCTCTCCGACGAGCCGGCCTCTGATGCGGGCACAAGCTGCCCTGAGAGCCGCCTCGTCAGCCTCCTCGACCAGCTCCATATTGCCAGCGAGCCTGCTGCGGACCTGGAGTCCGTCGGCTCGACCGATCCGATGATCGTCGACTCCGACACAGTGTCACTCGACGCGTTCCCCACCAACGTGGTGGTCTACGACGAGCCGCCTCCTCGCGAGTACGGCGGCGGGAGCACCGTCACGGAGGTGCTCGTCATCAACAGCGAGGAGCACTCAGACGGGCGTGCTCAAGATCCCCTCGACGCCTGCTCTGCGCGACCTCACGGCGCCCATTCCCGAGGGCGCGGACGCTGAGGCGCTGGAGGCACACTGCCTCCAGCTTCTCGAAAATGCTGGCCGCCTGGGCAGCATCCGCCGACTTTTGGACGCCTACCGGCGCGAGATGGACCGGGCCGTAGGCGGCACGCTGGCTCTTGAGGGGCCTAGCCGCCTCGGCACAGTTTGGCAGCGTGGCGCGACCGTCGCCAGTATGTTCGGGGTAGAGCGCCCCGTCTACGCCACGCCTGCGGAAAACATCCGGGCCGCCCAGGCGGTAACGGATGAGCCGGACAAATGCGATGGCGACGAGCGCCGCCTCATGACGGAGCGAGTCCAGCAGCTCTTGGACGCGGCAGCCGCGCAGCACGAGGCCACCCGCCGCGCCGAAGTCCCACCCAAACGAAACAACGAGCCGCCCCCACACCGAGATCATGGGGTGACCTCCCGGACACCGACTGGCGGCGCCCGCGGAGGAAAGGGCAACGAGCCGGCTGCCAGCCGCAGTCGGACACGCCTCTCCATCGAGCGGGACGAAGACGGCCGCCCTCACGCAGTAGAGCGGCGAGGCGACCTGCCGCCTCCTCCACCTCGTGGAGCAAGATACCCCACTCCGCCCTCCTGTCATGCATCCGACACTCGGTGACCACCTTGGCCGTCGGGAGGGAGTCGGAGAGAATGATGCTCGCCATCGGATCGATCGTCTCAACCGATCCCTGGCGCTCGAAGAAGAAGATGCGCTGGGCCCGCCCTGTTTCGGCCCCCGAATCCGAGACGATCCCTTCCCTAAAGGGTTCACCCTCCCACAAGACACACCCAAGTACACCGGCTCCGTGAAGCCGGAGGACTGGCTAGTCGACTACTCCACGGCCGTCAGTATAGCGAACGGCAACAAACGCGTTGCCGTGAAGTATGTCCCGCTCATGCTTCAGGGCACTGCCCGGACGTGGCTCAACAACCTGAAGCCCCGCAGCATCAACAGCTGGGTTGATTTCACCGAGGTCTTCATCCGCAACTTCACCAGCACCTACAAGCGGGCTCCCAAGCCCGACAGCTCTCCTTGTGCGTCCAAGGGCCCATGGAGTCGACTCGCGACTACCTCACACACTGGACCGACCTGCGCAATTCCTGCGAAGGCGTGCACGAGGTGCAAGCGATCGAGTACTTCACCTCCGGGTGCCGAGAGGGCACCCTCCTCAAGCACCGACTCCTCTGCGACGAGCCCGAGACCCTCGATGAGCTGCTGGTCATCGCCGACAAGCATGCCACGGCCGACTCCTCCATGAAGGCGAAAATCCTGGTTGATGCGTCTGGCAAGGTGGCCCCTCAGGCGCCTCGGACTCCGGCTGGTGACACCAGTCGGCGGCAGCAACCAGGAGATCACAAGCGGAAGGCCACCCAGCCGGCTTCCACCAGCCAGCAGGTGGCGACGGTCAAGGATCAGCAGCCAGAAGGGCAGCCGCCCCCCAAGCGGTAGAAGGGCGGCAAGACCAATTGGTTGCCTGCCTTCTCTTACGAGCAAACCTTGGATGCATCCTGCAAGTTCCATAGTGGCGTGAAGCCCTCCAACCACACCACTCGCAAGTGTCACTGACTCACCAGAATTGCCAAGGGAGATGGACTCCTGCCTCCTCCGCCTGCCGGCCCGCCGCCTCCTCAGCCCTAGCAGCCGGCGGCCCGACCAGTCGGCGCCATACAAGACGAGTACCCGGAGGAGCATGGAGCCTACGTTGTGTTTACCAGCGTGGCTGATGACAGGCGCAGCAGATGGCAACATCAACAAGAAGTGCAAGCAGTGTCCTCTAGCAATCCAGAGTTCATGCATTGGTCCGAGAAGCCTATCAGTTGGAGCAGGGCCAACCACCCAGAAGTGATGCCTTCCCCTGGTTCGTATGCCCTGGTCTTGGAGGCAACCCTTGCAACAGAGAGGCGGGCCGCCCGTTTCTCTAGAATCCTGGTAGATGGCGGCAGCAGCATCAATATCCTATACCATGACACAATGGAGAAATTGGGAATCAAGCAGAAGCAGCTCACCCCCAGCCGGACTATTTTCCATGGCATAGTCCCTGGCCTTTCCTGCTCACCAATCGGCAAGACCCAGATTGATGTCCTCTTCGGAGACAAAAATCACTTCCGCCGGGGGTCAGTTTGGTTTGAAGTGGTGGACCTTGAGAGCCCCTACCATGCCCTGCTTGGCCGGCCTGCTCTTGCCAAGTTCATGATGGTCCCCCACTACGCCTACCTCAAGATGAAGATGCCAAGTACCAAGGGAATCCTGACAGTAGTCGGAGACTACAAGAGATCGATCGCCTGCGCTGCAGATAGCAGCAGGCTGGCCGCGCCGCCTTCTACAATATGCCGCCCACTGCAGCCGGAAAAGTAGTGTGCCGGCATCAAAGCTTCCTTTGTCAGAAGCCACAGCTCGCAGAGCGACTGCATGGTGGGCAAAGGACGCAAAGAGGTGCCCCACATGAAAAAACGACTAAGGAGAGAAGCGCATATAGTAGCACGCGGCATCACGCCTAGCCGTCTGGCCGCTTGGCGGCCAGACGGCCGGCCTCCACCTTACTACCCGAAGCTCCGAATGGTTAAAGCCTAGCCCCCCTCACAAACGGCTAGAACACTCAAACCGGCCACGGTCCGCAGAGCGGCCGCCTGGCCGGTGAAAGCAAAGCCAAAGGGTCGGCAGCGAAGGAAAAAACCAAGGAGAAAAAGGAAAGAAGAGTGGAGGTCGGCACAACAAGCATAAGCAACGATAAAGTATTTTTACATGGATAAAGGCCTCTGGCCAGCATTCAAACAGAGTTTGATATACACCCCGAGGGTGGAATTGTGCGAATTTAACCAAAGTGTTCAAAGTAGCAAGCAGAAAACAGATACAATCCTAAGGCGCAACAGAGGACTCCGGCTGGGCGGTGCCGGTTGGCGCGGCAGAAGGCTCCGACTGGCCGGTGCCGGATGGCATGGCCAAGGGCTCCGACTGAATGTTGGAGTCGGCCGCGCCACCTGGCGCGGCAGGCGGCTCCGTCTGAGCGGAGGGATTGCCGGCGGCAGGCGGAGCGTTGGAGTGCTGGAGGACGGAGTCGGTAGCATCCGTCAGAGGAACGGGCGGCGGGTCTGCCCCCACTTGAACGCCTCCAGTAGCGGGCGGCACCTCGGTGCGTGGCTCGTTGCTTGAGGCCCGGTCAGGTTAGGGTTGACCGTCCGCCCTGACCTCCGGCATGTCGACGTCTCTCTCGTCGTCGTCCTCCTCCTCCTCCTCCTCTTCCTCCTCCCCGTCCTCCCCCTCGTCGCTGGAGTCGATGACTTCAGCAGAGTCTTCGCTGTCTTCTGGGTTTAGCCCAAGCCATTCGTGCGGAGCTTCACCGCCTTCCTCGACCACCTCCGGGACGAAGACACTGGTGTCGGTGAAGTCGGCGATCGCTGCTGCCCTACTGACAAGCTTAGTTTCCACCGCCGCCAGCTCCTCCTACGCCTCCAGTCGGAACGTGGCTAACTGGGTTAGATCTAGCCCAGGGTACCACGCCTTGACGAATTCCAAGGCCCGGCGCGCTCCTGCCCGGGCTGCTGAGCCCTTCCAGGCCTCCAGACGGCCGGCCGCCACCTCCAGCCAGTCGGCAGTCCGACATGGGGTGCGTGGGGCCGGCAAGCCTGGCCAGAGGGCAGAGACCGCCTGGGCTCCGATACGCTGCAGGCGACGCAGCAAGCGGTGAGCAGGCCGAAGCCGGGCCTGAATGCTGAGGACCTGTTCACCAAGGGTCCGGGGGGCATCCGTGGCAATCTGCGCGCCCTTTGCCCTTCGCTCCACGTGCTGGGCTTCGATCATCTGGGTAGCGGCTACAGAATGGCCCGGGAAGAAGTCTGTCCGGGTAGAAGAAGAAAAAGGCCAAGTGTCGGTGTCAAAACCGGCGGATCTCGGGTATGTTGGAAATATGCCCTAGAGGCAATAATAAAAGTGTTATTATTATATTTCCTTGTTCATGATAATTGTCTTTTATTCATGCTATAACTGTATTATCCGGAAATCGTAATACACGTGTGAATACATAGACCACAATATGTCCCTAGTGAGCCTCTAGTTGACTAGCTCGTTGTGATCAACAGATAGTCATGGTTTCCTGGCTATGGACATTGGATGTCATTGATAACGGGATCACATCATTAGGAGAATGATGTGATGGACAAGACCCAATCCTAAGACTAGCACAAAAGATCGTGTAGTTCATTTGCTAGAGCTTTGCCAATGTCAAGTATCTCTTCCTTCGACCATGAGAGCGTGTAACTCCTGGATACTGTAGGAGTGCTTTGGGTGTATCAAACGTCACAACATAACTGGGTGACTATAAAGGTGCACTACAGGTATCTCCGAAAGTATCTATTGTTTTATGCGGATCGAGACTGGGATTTGTCACTCCGTGTAAACGGAGAGGTATCTCTGGGCCCACTCGGTAGGACATCATCATATGCGCAATGTGACCAAGGAGTTGATCACGGGATGATGTGTTACGGAACGAGTAAAGTGACTTGCCGGTAACGAGATTGAACAAGGTATTGGATACCGACGATCGAATCTCGGGCAAGTAACATACCGATAGACAAAGGGAATTGAATACGGGGTTGATTAAGTCCTTGACATCGTGGTTCATCCGATGAGATCATCGTGGAACATGTGGGAGCCATCATGGGTATCCAGATCCCGCTGTTGGTTATTGACCGGAGAACGTCTCGGTCATGTCTACATGTCTCCCGAACCCGTAGGGTCTACACACTTAAGGTTCGATGACGCTAGGGTTATAAAGGAAGTTTGTATGTGGTTACCGAATGTTGTTCGGAGTCCCGGATGAGATCCCGGACGTCACGAGGAGTTCCGGAATGGTCCGGAGGTAAAGATTTATATATGGGAAGTCCTATTTTGGCCACCGGAAAATGTTCGGGATTTTCGGTATTGTACCGGGAAGGTTCTAGAAGGTTCCGGAGTGGGGCCCACCTGCATGGGGGGACCCACATGGACGTGGGTAGTGGGGGCAAGGCCCCACACCCCTGGTCAAGGCGCACCAAGATCCCCCCTTAGAAGGAATAAGATCATATCCCGAAGGGATAAGATCAAGATCCCTAAAAAGGGGGGATAACAATCGGTGGGGAAGGAAATAATGAGATTTCTTTCCTCCCACCTTGGCCAACGCCCCAATGGACTTGGAGGGCAAGAAACCAGCCCCTCCACCCCTATATATAGTGGGGAGGCGCATGGGAGCTATACACGAAGTTCTGGCGCAGCCCTCCCCCTCTCCAACTCCACCTCCTCCTGAGTAGTGCTTGGCGAAGCCCTGCTGGATTGCCACGCTCCTCCACCACCACCACGCCGTTGTGCTGCTGTTGGATGGAGTCTTCCTCAACCTCTCCCTCTCTCCTTGCTGGATCAAGGCGTGGGAGACGTCACCGGGCTGTACGTGTGTTGAACGCGGAGGTGCCGTCCGTTCGGCACTAGGATCATCGGTGATTTGAATCACGACGAGTACGACTCCATCAACCCCGTTCACTTGAACGCTTCCGCTTAGCGATCTACAAGGGTATGTAGATGCACTCTCTTTCTACTCGTTGCTGGTCTCTCCATAGATAGATCTTGGTGACACGTAGGAAAATTTTGAATTTCTGCTACGTTCCCCAACAGTGGCATCATGAGCTAGGTCTATTGCGTAGATTCTTTGCACGAGTAAAACACAAAGTAGTTGTGGGCGTTGATGTTGTTCAATATGCTTACCGTTACTAGTCCAATCTTGTTTCGACGGTATTGTGGG
Organism: Triticum dicoccoides; assembly: GCF_002162155.2. Taxonomy (NCBI): domain Eukaryota; kingdom Viridiplantae; phylum Streptophyta; class Magnoliopsida; order Poales; family Poaceae; genus Triticum; species Triticum dicoccoides. The sequence continues at coordinate 63,361,857 of NC_041393.1, forward strand.
ATGAAGCGGCCCGGACTGACCTTACACGTACTCTTACGTGAGACAGGTTCCACCGATTGACATGCACTTGGTGCATAAGGTGGCTAGCGGGTGCCAGTCTCTCCCACTTTAGTCGGAACGGATTCGATGAAAAGGGTCCTTATGAAGGGTAAATAGCAATTGGCATATCACGTTGTGGTCTTGCGTAGGTAAGAAACGTTCTTGCTAGAAACCCATAGCAGCCACGTAAAACATGCAACAACAATTAGAGGACGTCTAACTTGTTTTTGCAGGGTATGCTATGTGATGTGATATGGCCAAGAAGAATGTGATGAATGATATGTGATGTATGAGATTGATCATGTTCTTGTAATAGGATTCGCGACTTGCATGTCGATGAGTATGACAACCGGCAGGAGCCATAGGAGTTGTCTTTATTTATTGTATGACCTGCGTGTCATTGAAGAACGCCATGTAAACTACTTTACTTTATTGCTAAACGCGTTAGTCATAGAAGTAGAAGTAGTCGTTGGCGTGACAACTTCATGAAGACACGATGATGGAGATCATGATGATGGAGATCATGGTGTCATGCCGGTGACGATGATGATCATGGAGCCCCGAAGATGAAGATCAAAAGGAGCAAAATGATATTGGCCATATCATGTCACTATTTGATTGCATGAGATGTTTATCGTGTTTATGCATCTTGTTTGCTTAGGACGACGGTAGTAAATAAGATGATCCCTTACAAAATTTCAAGAAGTGTTCTCCCCTAACTGTGCACCGTTGCTACAGTTCGTCGCTTCTAAGCACCACGTGATGATCGGGTGTGATGGATTCTTACGTTCACATACAACGGGTGTAAGACAGTTTTACACAGCGAAAACACTTAGGGTTAACTTGACGAGCCTAGCATGTGCAGACATGGCCTCGGAACACGGAGACCGAAAGGTCGAGCATGAGTCGTATGGTAGATACGATCAACATGAAGATGTTCACCGATGATGACTAGTCCGTCTCACGTGATGATCGGACACGGCCTAGTTGACTCGGATCATGTGATCACTTAGATGACCAGAGGGATGTCTATCTAAGTGGGAGTTCATAAGATGAACTTAATTATCCTGAACATAGTCAAAAGACCTTTTGCAAATTATGTCATAAGCTCGCGCTTTAGTTCCACTGTTTAGATATGTTCCTAGAGAAAATATAGTTGAAAGTTGATAGTAGCGATTATGCGATCAGTAGAAAGCTTATGTCCTTAATGCACCGCTCAGTGTGCTGAACCCCAACGTCGTTTGTCGATGTTGCGAACATCGGACATACACGTTTTGATAACTATGTGATAGTTCAATTAAATGGTTTAAGTAGAGGCACCAAAGACGTTTTCGAAACGTCGCGGAACATATGAGATGTTTCGAGGGCTGAAATTGGGATTTCAGGCTCGTGCCCACGTCAAGAGGTATAAGACCTCCGACGATTTTCTTAGCCTGCAAACTAAGGGAGAAAAACTCAATTGTTGAGCTTGTGCTCAGATTGTCTGAGTGCAACAATCACTTGAATCGAGTGGGAGTTGATCTTCCAGATGAGATAGTGATGTTTCCCCAAAGTCATTGCCACCAAGCTGCTAGAGCTTCGTGATGAACTATAACATATCAAGGATAGAGATGATGATCCTTGAGGTATTCGCGTTGTTTGACATCGCGAAAGTAGAAATCAAGAAGGAGCATCAATTGTTGATGGTTGGTGAAACCACTAGTTTCAAGAAGGGCAAGGGCAAGAAGGGATACTTCATGAAACGGCAAATCAGCTGCTGCTCTAGTGAAGAAACCCAAGGTTGAACCCAAACCCGAGACTAAGTGCTTCTGTAATAAGGGAACAGCCACTGGAGCAGCATTACCCTAGATACTTGGTAGATGAGAAGGCTGGCAAGGTCGATAGAAGTATATTGGATATACATTATGTTAATGTGTACTTTACTAGTACTCCTAGTAGCACCAGGGTATTAAGATACCGGTTCGGTTGCTAAGTGTTAGTAACTCGAAATAAAAGAGCTACGGAATAAACGGAGACTAGCTAAAGGTGAGCTGACGATATGTGTTGGAAGTGTTTCCAAGTTTGATGTGATCAAACATCGCACGCTCCCTCTACCACCGAGATTGGTGTTTGCGTTGAGCATAGACATGATTGGATTATGTCTATCGCAATACGGTTATTCATTTAAGGAGAATAATGGTTACTCTATTTTTGAATAATACCTTCAATGGTCTTGCACCTAAAGGAATGGTTTATTGAATCTCGGTCGTAGTGATACACATTTTCATGCCAAAAGATATAAGATAGTAATGATAGTACCACTTACTTGTGGCACTTCCATGTAAGTCATAATGGTATAAAACGCATGAAGAAGCTCCATGTTGATGGATCTTTGGACTCACTCATTTTTGAAAAGTTTGAGACATGCGAACCATGTCTATTGGTGTATATGCATGAAGAAACTCCATGCAAATGGATCGTTCGGACTCACTTGATTTTGAATCACTTGAGATATGAAAATCATACCACATGGGCAAGATGACTGAAAAGCCTCATTTTCAGTAAGATGGAACAAGATAGCAACTTGTTGGAAGTAACACATTTTGATGTGTGCAGTCGAATGAGTGCTGAGGCATGCAGTGAATATCATTATGTTCTTACTTCACAGATGATTCGAGTAAATGTTGAGTATATTTACTTGATGAAACACAAGTCTGAATTATTGAATGGTTCAAGTAATTTCAGAGTGAAGTAGCAGATCATTGTGACAAGAGGATAAAATTTCTATGATATGATCATAGAGATGAATATCTGAGTTACGAGTTTTGGAACACAATTAAGACATTGTGGAAATTGTTTCGCAATTAATACCGCCTGGAACACCATAATGTGATGGTGTGTCCGAACATCATAGTTGCACCCTATTGGATATGGTGCGTACCATGATGTCTCTTATCGAATTACCACTATCGTTCATGGGTTAGGCATTAGAGACAACCACATTCACTTTAAATAGGGCACCACGTAATTCCGATGAGATGACACCGTATGAATTATGGTTTAGAGAAACCTAAGTTGTCGTTTCTTAAAAGTTTGGGGCTGCGACGCTTATATGAAAAAGTTTCAGGTTGATAAGCTCGAACCCAAAGCGGATAAAATGCATCTTCATAGGAAACCCAAAACAGTTGGGTATACCTCCTAATTCAGATCCGAAAGCAATATGGATTGTTTCTAGAATCGGGTCCTTTCTCGAGGAAAAGTTTCTCTCGAAAGAATTGAGTGGGAGGATGGTGGAGACTTGATGAGGTTATTGAACCGTCTCTTCAACTAGTGTGTGACAGGGCACAGGGAGTTGTTCCTGTGGCACCTACACCAATTGAAGTGGAAGCTTATGATATTGATCATGAAACTTCGGATCAAGTCACTCCCAAACCTCGTAGGATGACAAGGATGCGTACTACTTCAGAGTGGTACGTAGTCCTGTCTTGAAGGTCATGTTGCTAGACAACAATGAACCTACGAGCTATGAAGAAGCGATGGTGGGCCCGGATTCCGATAAATGGCTTGAGGCCATAAAATCCGAGAGAGGATCCATGTATGAAAACAAAGTGTAGACTTTGGCAGAACGGCTCGATGGTCGTAAGGCTAATGAGTACAGATGGATTTCAAAAGGAAGACGGACAATGATGGTAAATGTCACCATTAAGAAAGCTCGACTTGTCGTTAAGATGTTTTCCGACAAGTTCAAGGAGTTGACTACGATGAGATTTTCTCACTCGTAGGGATGCTAAGAGTCTGTTGGAATTATATTAGCGATTACTTCATTATTTATGAAATCTTGCAGATAGGATGTCAAAACATTGTTTCCTCGATGATTTTAATGAGGAAAGGTTGTATGTGATACAACCGGAAGGTTTTGTCAATCCCGAAAGATGCTAATAAGTATGCAAAGCTCCAGCAATCCTTCTAAGGACTGGAGTGAGCATCTCAGAGTTGGAATGTATGCTTTGATGATGATAAAAATTTTTGGGTTTGTACAAAGTTTATGAGAAACTTGTATTTCCAAAGAAGTGAGTGGGAGCACTATAGAATTTCTGATGAGTATATGTTGTTGACATATTGTTGATCAGAAATGATGTAGAATTTCTAGAAAGCATATAGGGTTATTTGAAAGGTGTTTTTCAATAGAAAACCGGGATTAAGCTACTTGAACATTGAGCATCGAGATCTATAAGGATAGATCAAAATACTTAATAATACTTTCAAATGAGCACATACCTTGACATGATCTTGAAGGTATTCAAGATGGATCAGTCAAAGAAGAAGTTCTTGCCTGAGTTGTAAGGTACGAAGTTAAGACTTAAAGCTCGACCATGGCAGAATAGAAAGGACGAAGGTCGTCTCCTATGCTTAAGACATAGGCTCTATAGTATGCTATGCTGTGTACCGCACCTAAAGTGTGCCTTGCCATGAGTTAGTCAAGGGGTACAAGAGTGATCCAAGAATGGATCACAGACAGCGGTCAAAGTTATCCTTAGTAACTAGTGGACTAAGGAATTTTCTCGATTATGGAGGTGGTAAAAGAGTTCATCGTAAAGGTTACGTCGATGCAAGCTTAACACCTATCCGGATAGCTCTAAGTAGAGATACCGGATACGTATTATGGGGCAACAATTTAGAATAGCTCCAAGTGGAACAATTATTTGGAATAGCTCCAAATAGAGCGTGGTAGCTGTATCTAGGAGATGACATAGAGATTTGTAAAGCACACACGGATCTGAAAGGTTCAGACCCGTTGACTAAAACCTCTCTCACAAGCAACATGATCAAACATAAAACTCATTGAGTGTTAATCACATAGTGATGTGAACTAGACTACTGACTCTAGTAAACTCTTGGGTATTAGTCACATGGCGATGTGACCTGTGAGTGTTAATCACATGGCGATGTGAACTAGATTATTGACTCTAGTGCAAGTGGGATACTATTGGAAATATGCCCTAGAGGCAATAATAAAAGTGTTATTATTATATTTCCTTGTTCATGATAATTGTCTTTTATTCATGCTATAACTGTATTATCCGGAAATCGTAATACACGTGTGAATACATAGACCACAATATGTCCCTAGTGAGCCTCTAGTTGACTAGCTCGTTGTGATCAACAGATAGTCATGGTTTCCTGGCTATGGACATTGGATGTCATTGATAACGGGATCACATCATTAGAAGAATGATGTGATGGACAAGACCCAATCCTAAGACTAGCACAAAAGATCGTGTAGTTCATTTGCTAGAGCTTTGCCAATGTCAAGTATCTCTTCCTTCGACCATGAGAGCGTGTAACTCCTGGATACCGTAGGAGTGCTTTGGGTGTATCAAACGTCACAACGTAACTGGGTGACTATAAAGGTGCACTACAGGTATCTCCGAAAGTATCTATTGTTTTATGCGGATCGAGACTGGGATTTGTCACTCCGTGTAAACGGAGAGGTATCTCTGGGCCCACTCGGTAGGACATCATCATATGCGCAATGTGACCAAGGAGTTGATCACGGGATGATGTGTTACGGAACGAGTAAAGTGACTTGTCGGTAACGAGATTGAACAAGGTATTGGATACCGACGATCGAATCTCGGGCAAGTAACATACCGATAGACAAAGGGAATTGAATACGGGATTGATTAAGTCCTTGACATCGTGTTTCATCCGATGAGATCATCGTGGAACATGTGGGAGCCATCATGGGTATCCAGATCCCGCTGTTGGTTATTGACCGGAGAACGTCTCGGTCATGTCTACATGTCTCCCGAACCCGTAGGGTCTACACACTTAAGGTTCGATGACGCTAGGGTTATAAAGGAAGTTTGTATGTGGTTACCGAATGTTGTTCGGAGTCCCGGATGAGATCCCGGACGTCACGAGGAGTTCCGGAATGGTCCGGAGGTAAAGATTTATATATGGGAAGTCCTATTTTGGCCACCGGAAAATGTTTGGGATTTTTCGGTATTGTACCGGGAAGGTTCTAGAAGGTTCCGGAGTGGGGCCCACCTGCATGGGGGGACCCACATGGACGTGGGTAGTGGGGGCAAGGCCCCACACCCCTGGTCAAGGCGCACCAAGATCCCCCCTTAGAAGGAATAAGATCATATCCCGAAGGGATAAGATCAAGATCCCTAAAAAGGGGGGATAACAATCGGTGGGGAAGGAAATAATGAGATTTCTTTCCTCCCACCTTGGCCAACTCCCCAATGGACTTGGAGGGCAAGAAACCAGCCCCTCCACCCCTATATATAGTGGGGAGGCGCATGGGAGCTATACACGAAGTTCTGGCGCAGCCCTCCCCCTCTCCAACTCCACCTCCTCCTGAGTAGTGCTTGGCGAAGCCCTGCTGGATTGCCACGCTCCTCCACCACCACCACGCCGTTGTGCTGCTGTTGGATGGAGTCTTCCTCAACCTCTCCCTCTCTCCTTGTTGGATCAAGGCATGGGAGACGTCACCGGGCTGTACGTGTGTTGAACACGGAGGTGCCGTCCGTTCGGCACTAGGATCATCGGTGATTTGAATCACGACGAGTATGACTCCATCAACCCCGTTCACTTGAACGCTTCCGCTTAGCGATCTACAAGGGTATGTAGATGCACTCTCTTTCTACTCGTTGCTGGTCTCTCCATAGATAGATCTTGGTGACACGTAGGAAAATTTTGAATTTCTGCTACGTTGCCCAACAGGGTAGGGGGTCCCAAGCAGTGCGTCTTAGGATCAATGGTAACAGGAGGCAAGGGACACAATGTTTACCCAGGTTCGGGCCCTCTCGATGGAGGTAAAACCCTACTCCTGCTTGATTGATATTGATGATATGGGTATTACAAGAGTTGATCTACCACGAGCTCAGAGAGGCTAAACCCTAGAAGCTAGCCTATGGTATGATTGTTGTTGTATATCTGTCTACTAGCCTGGCCTCGGTTTATATAATGCGCCAGAGGCCTAGGATAACAAGAGTCCTAGCCGAATACGCCGGTGGGGGAGGAGTCTTTTTCTTGATCGCCAAGTCTTGTGGAATCTTCCTTGTATGCGGCAACTGTCTGGACTGGCCCATGAGTATGCGGCCCTGGGGGTCCTCGGCCCAATCTAACCGATTGGGGGACGACGTGGTGAGTACCCCCTAGTCCAGGACACCGTCAGTAGCCCCCTGAACCGGTCTTCAAGTTAGGGACGCTCCTCGATTCTTCCGAACTATTCTTCATCTTCAGTTGCCGGTCTTGAAAACTGGTTCAAGAAATCTTCTCATCTTCGATCTTGAGGATCGCCAAAATGTATTCGTCAAGTTTACACGTCGGGTATCCGAGGAGCCCCTTTAAGTTTCCGGCCTTTATCAATGCCTTTATGCCACACCTCGGGTTCGGAGTTGTTCCCGGGAGGCAGTGTCCTCTTGCGTCCGAGCTCTAACGCCGGACTGCATTCGAGGTATCCTTTGCAGCCGAGCACCAATGCCGGACTGCTTCCCAGTTCTAACACCGGAATGTATCCGAGCTCCAACGCCGGACTATGTATCCCAGCTCCAACGCCGGTTAGTATCCGAGCTCCAACGCCGGACTATGTATCCGAGCTCGAATGCCGGACTATGTATCCGAGCTCCAACGCGGGACTATGTATCCGAGCTCCAAAGCCGGAAATGCCCTCTAAGGAGCCAGCCACTTGCATCCGAACTATATGCCGAATTGCTTCCGAGGTGGCGCACCACCCCGAACGTGGGCTGATTTTTGGTAAATATTTTTTATTGATGCAATTTATTCTCTGACGAGATATATAGCCAGTAGCCCTCAAGGTGTGTATCGGTCTAAAACCCGAGATGCACCTGAAGGATGACATAAGACCGCTGATCCCAGTAACCGCTGAGACTCAGGTTGATTTGCCAAATCGGCCTGAGGATCAAGTCCTAGCTCGGCAGAATACTTCGGGACGCAAAAAGCGGCGTGCTCAGACCTCGAGACTCAGGTTGGGTGCGGTCGACCAACCTGAGGATCAAAATCTCCTCGGAAACTGTATTGCACTTAAAATTTTCTGCATAGAACAAGCAATGCAGTAGCCCCCGAGACACTGGTCGGGTGGCAACACCAGATCAGGGGATCGATGTGCCCCTTTAATATTTGTAAATAACAAGCCCGAAGCCCAGTAGCCCCCGAGCCTTGCACGGGAGGCCGAATTAAGGATTGATATCGATAGTAAAATCACAAATTATGTGTAATGACTCTATGTATCCAAGTACTTTACGTCATTAATGCTTGGATCCGCATTGTACAAAACTTTGTTGACCGACCATCGGCTTCCACCTCCTCGGCCAATAGCCAAGGAGTGTTTGTCCTACTTTATAAAGCCTTTATGAGGGCAAAGATTTACGACAAACAAGGCAATCTGCCCATACGGTTTTATAAACAAAGGTACGCAGAGAGATATTTTATATTACTGTTTAACAGAAGAAATGTGTTCCAAAGAAAATAGTCCCGCTATCGGTTCCTTTCTTTGGGTTGTCATGCTAAGCATGATCATGAAACCTCAGCTCCAATGTAAGAGCAAAAGATCGAGGATTTAGTTTGGGAGGCCAGTTAATAGCCCCTGGTAGTGTTCGGCGACAGTCAAGGTCAAGCCGGAAACACTTCGGCCAATTTTATGAATGGCCCGTCATTTAATATAGTCATCGGATCGCTGACCAGTTTACACCTATTGTGACAGTCAGTTTTCGGCTTTCTCCACTGAGGTGCTTGACCATGCGAGATGCAAGCACAATCGCAGTGGTTCTCCCTTTGCACACCTAGCCGAACAAAGCGGAATGTAGGAGGCAAGCGCGGGAGCCGGGCAACCCAACTATTGACCGAAGACACAATTTGAAACTGATGCATATATAGCAATATCCGAGAATGTTTTTGCCGAATCTCTAAAGGTGTCCGGCGTTGCACTGCGAGACTTGTGCTGAAAACACACAAATAGTTAAAAGTGCCAAAAGCTTGGAAAACCAAAAAACGTTAGTAAAAACATGACGTCCGAACAAGATCAAGTGTTCGGTGCCAATCCGAAAATTGGACTTTAGAAAAAAGTGCTTCTGTCGTGCTTTAACTTTGCAACGACTAAGAAGAAAAACACTTAGTATGAAACGGCTCAAATAAACATAAGAGCCCCCAAGCGACTTGGGTAAAAGTTGACTATAAAATGTAAGGTGACATGTAGAATGCCTTCTAGCCGGATTGTAGATCGTTTGTCGTAGCGGACCTTTTCGCTTCAACCTCTGGACCCAATAGTCTGGAGTGTGTCCGAATACCCTCGCGGTTATAAAAACCGGGGCATGCGTGGAGACCAGGCGTTGGGGTCATTAGTGCTTTATCAGACAAGTGCCCAACTAGTTATGTTATATTACATGGTTAGTAAGACACATCTTCCAGGGAGAATAGTTCCGTTAGGGGTTCCTTTCCCTGGGAGGCATGCCCTAAAGTGCATGTCCGAACTGCGAAAAGAGCAGAAAAACATCTGGGGGCAGGTAAATAAATAGGTAAGAAATCATCTTTTAGTTCATCGACCGAGTATTCCCGTAAGAATGCTAGCTTTCGGCTTCACCCAGTCTGAGGTACACATCCGGCTGACCCGGCAATAACAATCGCAGAGGTGCTCCCTTTACCACCTAGCCGAACAATCGGGAACGTAGGGGTAAGCACAGGAGCCAGGCAACCCAGCTTGGCCAAAACTTAAGTCATATCGATGCATATAATGGTGAATAAAAGGTACATGCGGAAGTGTGACACATGTGTTGGGCATAAAGCCCGTATTAATAAGCTTCTGTTAAAGAAGCCCCCAGGTATAATGAGCGCGGGTAGCGCGTCAAGTATGTGCGAACAAAGTTTCGACAAGGAAATTTTTTACAAGCAACTTTTTTTCAAAAAAGTATAATGCTTGGTCGAACCGAACACAAGTTAGAAATTTAAAACTTTGAGCATGAAGGAAACTTAGCTGGTTAATGTGTTCGGTATTGACGATGCGGTCCGAGCTTGATGCGGGACAAGGTTCTATCCCCCAAGCCGGTCCCGAGGTGGCGGAGCAAAGAGCTCGGCACTGTGAAGTGGTGACATAGCACGGTCAATGCAGGACGGCAGAGTAATGCCGAAGTCCCTGGCATGGAGTAATGAAGTGTTGACGAAGCCCCCCGTCCAGCCGAGGTGACGTCAAAGGATATAGTCCGGCTTGATCATTTTCCTGTGCACAAAAAATAGTGCAAACCAGAGATAATAAAAAATATATTGCATAATAAATAATTTATGCAAAGTGAGTAATAAAAGAAATATGGCCTGGCGCCGAAGTCGGTGCAGGGCGGCGGCGTGATGCGGTAAAGGCATGGCAAGGCCTGAATTCGCAGGTCGGTTCGAGTTCCGGATGCGGCGTTCGCTGGACTATGTACGAAACTGACCGAACCATCATGCGACCGTCGATAATGCGGCCACCACTTGATAGACCTGTGTACATATGATGGACAAACCAGAGTAATAATTCTTGGGAAAAATGAGCCCAAACAAGCAAAAAATACTAGGATTAATAGCACCTGGTTTATTTGTTGTAGTAATCTGAAGGAAGGTGATCCACAAAATCGGAACTCGATCCGCGCACCCATTGCCTGATGGGCGATAAAACGACGGCATGGTAATACTGGCAAAGGTTGGCTCGCCGAGGCAAAGCCCTCGGCCCAGCTAACGTGACGGAGCTGGTCGGCTAGTGACGCCGAAGTGTCCGGAGTAGGTTGATAAAGAGATGATGAAGCCCCTGGTCTAGCTAACGTGATGAGGCCTTGGTGTCAGCCGATGAGTCGAAGTAGGTCGGCGTGATGGACACCAGCTTGAAGAAGCAATAGTGCGGCCCTGCCGATGCAGGTCGTGACGTGGTCGATGCCGGCTTGATGAAGCGACCATGCGGCGATGCCGGTATGCCCGCTCCGTGTAATCCGTGGGGCGGCGATGTTGGTGATGATTTATCCTTCGCGATGGCGGACTCTTTTTCGGCTTGCCAAGATGATGATCCAAAGAAGTTGAGCTTGGCTCAACAAAGTGACGACGTGTCTAGCGCAGGTCGGCAGCCGTGGAGCAATATTGCCGGACTGGTTTGACACCAGCATGATGTTGAAGATCATGTTTAAAAGATCTTAAAGTTAGTGGGATGTGTTCGGGAACAAAACACAATACCCCATACAAAACTTCCTTCAAAAAGGATGTCCGAAATCCCGTTCATAAAAAAGACGAACTCGGGTCGGATTCGTTTTCGCGCAGAAAACAGATCCAAAAAGTGATGCACTAATCGGAAGGTTCTCGGAGTTTGGACGGTTGGATCGAGCTGAAATTTTGAGGGGTGGTAGATATAGGAATTCCGCAGCCGATCAACAGTTGGATCTTCCAACGGAAGTCCGAGCTAGAATCTGGACACCACACCCTAAACTCGTCCGGATTCTTGTCCAGATTCAATGCGGCTCTGGTATATCGGAGATTGCCAGAGATTCCTCCATCGGAACTCGACGAAATTTTCTAGGGTTGTTGTAGACTCAATTACGCACAATTCCACCGAAGCAATCGTTAAAACGACGCTTGAGGAGGCGGTGGCGGCGGACACGAGTCCGCTATCCAGAAAAACAGTACGGTCGCCCGAGAGCAATGTTGACGTTGAGCCCCCGGGCTCCCTAGATGATTCCTCCATGATCTTGATAGAGATCGGAGTTGATGTTGATGAAGGCCCTCATCCGAACATGACGATCAGAGGTAGGGCGCAGTCCTTGATCGAACCAAGGTGACTAGTCGAGCTGGTGATGAAGAAGCCGACGTTGCAGTTGACCTGCAGTCGAGCCATTGATCCTTTCGTCGATCACACAGCGGAACTCTCAATGAAAGCACCAATGTCGGTGTCAAAACCGGCGGATCTCGGGTAGGGGGTCCCAAGCAGTGCGTCTTAGGATCAATGGTAACAGGAGGTAAGGGACACAATGTTTACCCAGGTTCGGGCCCTCTCAATGGAGGTAAAATCCTACTCCTGCTTGATTGATATTGATGATATGGGTATTACAAGAGTTGATCTACCACGAGATCAGAGAGGCTAAACCCTAGAAGCTAGCCTATGGTATGATTGTTGTTGTATATCTGTCGACTAGCCTGGCCTCGGTTTATATAATGCGCCAGAGGCCTAGGATAACAAGAGTCCTAGCCGAATACGCCGGTGGGGGAGGAGTCTTTTTCTTGATCGCCAAGTCTTGTGGAATCTTCCTTGTATGCGGCAACTGTCCGGACTGGCCCATGAGTATGCGGTCCTGGGGGTCCTCGGCCCAATCTAACCGATTGGGGGACGACGTGGTGAGTACCCCCTAGTCCAGGACACCGTCACCAAGGCTATTAGTAAGGGCTGATAACTCAAAGCAAGAAACTAAGAGAATAGGGCTTACCGTCGACCAAGTCTTCAATACTGCTGAAGCAGGCCATCACCTGGGCCTCCTTGTCGGCCCAGGCAGAGCGCTCGAGCTCAAACTCGGCAAGGAGGCTGTTCTCCGCCGTCTCCGCCTTCAGCTGGGCCGCCTTGAGGTTTTCCGCCTGTTCGGCAAGTCGGGCGGCCAGGCGGTCCCTCTCCTCCTCCAGCTTGCTGCACTCCGCCTCCTTGCCACGAAGGGCGGTCTTGGCTTCGCCCAACTGCTGCTGCAGATCGGCATTAGCCTCTGAAGAAAGAAAGAAAAGAAGAAGGCGTCAGTCAAGCGGACAAGATAAAGGAAAGAAATAACCAAGGAGATTCGGCCCGACTGCTCAGCAGTCGGCCCGAACCTCGGGGACTACAGCCCGCGGGTGCACCAGCGCGCCCCCACGGAAAAGAAGTAGCCAACAAAGAAAAAAGAACAACTGAGGAGATTCGGCCCGACTGCTCAGCAGTCAGCCCGAACCTCGGGGACTACAGCCCGCGGGTGCGCCAGTGCGCCCCCGCGAAGAAAGAAGAAAAATACTTATGCTGGCTTTCGGCGAGATGGGCCGTCTGTGCCTCCAGCTCCCGAACCTTGGAGTTGTTGGCAGTCGCGCAGAGGTTATGATAATCCTGCGGAAGAAACAACAAAAGGAAAATCAGCAATCGACAACTACAAGTTAAAGTTCCGACCCGCCTGCTCAGCAGCCGGCCCGGAACTTGGAGACTACACCCAGTTGGTGCGCTTGTGCGCCCCCACAGAAAGAAGCAAAGAAGAACATTAGGAGAGAAAACCAAAAGACGGCTTACTCAGATGGCGGTGCGCGACTCTAAGTAGGCCTCGTTGCAGCGCTCGAGTGCCACTGCCTCCGCTCGGAGCTTAGCCTGGACGTCAAGGTACGCCTCGTTTAGGGCGCCGGTTCCGCACCCGCGTACCCAGCCCGCGGGCGCGGCACTGGTCGCCTCGGTGTCAAGGGCCGACGAGCTCGAGGCGCCGATCTCCTGCGGCCGTGGCGCCGAGGCCGCCTTCTCCAGATAGCAGCGCGTGGGAATGCGGACCGCGGGAACCAGGACCATTGCCACCGCGGTCTCGACCGGTGGCACCAGCGGTGCCACTGGCTGTTCGTCCCACGGCTCGCTGGTTGGCGGAGGCAGCGGAGGGGGCGGCGACACGAAGACGTCCGACATGGCTACGTCACCGCCCCCCCCCCCCGCTCTTGGATCGGGTAGTCACCGCGGGCTCCTCCGGCTGTTGCCTCGAAATCAGGCAGAGGAGGCGCGGTGTTCAGAGGGGCCACAAATAGTGGCTCTTGGCGGCGGGCGGCCTCCGCGAGCCGTTCCCTCTCTGCGGCCTGAGCTTCTGCCTACGCCAGCGCCCTCGCAGCGGACGCGACAGACAGGTCCGCTTGCTCCTTGGCCAGGCGGTCGGCCTCCGCCTCGTCGCGTGCCTCCCGCGCATTTCGCTCTGTCGCCTCCCGGAGGTCGGCGGCCAGGTCGATGCGTCGGCTGGTCGAGGAGGTCGCTGCCGACCTGAGGACCGAGCCGGCACCCAACTTCTCAAGGGTCAGTGGGGCCCTGAAATAGAAGGACAAGTCAGAAGATTTTCACGACAGATTAATGAAAAAATAAGGAGTAAGGAAATGATGCTTACGCCGACACCATAACTGGCACCTTCGGTTGCCTTTGATATTGGGTCGCCCTGGCCGCGGTCTCTTTCCGCCTGGTTGCCGCGGCCGGATTCTTGGGCTTCTTTGGGGCGCTGCCGAACAGGGTCGAGCCCTGTTTCCGCTTGCGCTTGCCGCCTGGGGCGGGCGGCCTAGAAGAGGGGCCGGCGCCGGTGGTGGCAGAGCTCCGGGCGGGGCACGGCTCGTCTTCGTCTTCGTTGTCGTCGGGCCAGGCCTCCACGCCGCCGCCTCCCTCGGAGCCGCCTGCTCCGCCCCGCTGTCCGCTCTGCTGCAGCCGCCTGTCGCGTCGTCGACCAGGGCGGCCGCCCCCAAGTCGGGGTCGTCTAGGTCACTCTCCGCCCTGTCCGCCTGGAGGTTATCACCCGGCCCTAGGAGGGCGGCCGCCGCCTCTGACATATAAATCTACAACCAAGAAGGAATCAAGTCTTGAAGAAGCGGCATCATAAAGAAAAACAAAGCAGAAGAAACTTACAATAGGAGGCGGGTTATGGTGAGACTACGACCACTTCCCGAACCGCCACTCCTTCTCCGACATCTTGAGGTCGGAGATCTCGTTCACCATCCGTGAGACTTCGGCAGGCGGCATTCCTTTCGTGCACAGCCGGCACGAGTCGCGATGTCCACCCATCCGGAAGATAGGATGGGGGCGGCTCTGGAGCGGGAGGACCCGGCGCTCCACGAAGGCAACAAGAAGGTCGGAGGCCACGAGGCCCTTCGACTCTTGGAGCACTCGGAGTCGGCCAATGGCAGCCTCCGCGTCCCCCGACACCGGCTTCGGTTTGTACTTCCAGGAGACGCGAGCTCCGGTGCGGGGGCCGGCCTCGTAGGCCAGCAGGTTGAGGAAGTCGGCAGCAGGGTCCACGTTCTCGACGTAGAAATAGGACTACTGCCACATCTTCACCGACTGCGCCAGCTTGATGACGGGGAAGGCGTTCCGTTTTGCCGGCCGGCGCACGGCGATGAAGCCCCCGCACTCGGCCGCGGTCTCCTTGGCGGAGGTGCCGAGCTTTCCATAGAAGAACGCTCCCCACAGCTTGATGGTGGGGAGGATGCCAAGGTAGCCCTCGCACGCCGTGACGAAGGCGGAGAGCAAGGTCACCGCGTTGGGCGTGAGGTGATGGGGCTGAAGGTTGTAGAAGTTGAGGAAGGAGCGAAAGAAGTTGCTCGTAGGGAGGCCAAAGCCCCACAGGAAATGCGAGCGGAAGATGACCCACTCGCCTTCCTGCAGCGCCGGCGAGATCTCCGTCTCCGGCGGCACCTGCGCCTTGACGAAGGCCACGCTGGGCATCCGGTGCGTGTCGCGAAGGAAAGCAATGTGATCCTCGATCATGGTCGATCCATCCCAGTCGCCCATGGCTCCGGCTGGCGGCGCGGGGAGGAAAGACGCGTCAGCGTCGAGCAACGGCGGCGGTGCTATGGCGGCAGCAGCAGCGGAGGCTAAGAGAAGAAGAAGAAGAGTGGGAGGGGGCGCAGGAACTTTGCCGCACCTCTCCCCCCTCCCTACTTATAGCGCCTGGGCTATGTAGCCGAGGGTGCGGGACGTGGGGTCGTGGGATTAACTGCGCCCATGTCCCCACGACCCCCCGTCTCTCGCGCGCATTCACCCTGTCGTGAATAGTCGCAGGGATGACAACCGCCCCCTCCAGCGCAGTAAATCCGCCCGGATGCCGGGGCGTGGTAGTGGCGGGCCCGGCCCGGAGTCATGTCCCGTTGAGAGCGTGGGATGGCAGGCTTGTCAGGCTGGCGTGCACCGCGTGGCGCCTCCGCGGCGGGCGGCAGCTTGGGGAAGCTTAACAGGCATGCCACCTGTTTCCTGCCTTGAAGTTCAAAATCGATCACTTAGCCCCGCTTGGGAGAGGCCGACTGGCCACCAGGCGGTCGACGTTTTCCCCGAGCACGGGGAGGGGGGAAGCCGCTGAGACCTCGCGGCCCCTCGACCACGACGCGTCACCGGCTTCAGGCACTACTGTCGGAGTAATGGGCCATAGGTAGGCCCACCCGAACGCCAAGATTTATCAAGACAATGGGCCAGCTCCGCCTAGCTATGCCCCAAGCCGAAACTCTGCCCTCTGGGGCCGGCTGGCTCAGCGGCCGGCTGCCAGAGGGCGGGTGACCCAAGACTACGGCGCTCCGAGTGGCCGTCTCCTGACGGCCGCCTTCCAGAGAAGGCGGCAACGGGCAGGCGGCCACCCCACGGCTATGGGGCGGCCGAGCCCCCGTCGAGAGTACAAGGCATGTCATGGCTACAGTAAAGCACGTCGCCTCCCACGCTCGAGACAGGCGTGGCCACAGTGCTCCGTACAGGCGGAGATCTCCGTACGATGGGGCACTATGTTGTATCTACCATGATGTAGCCCCGAGCAGGCGGAGCCCTGTTGCCCACGACGGCCTGTCGGTACGGCCCGCCAGACGCGGGCCCTATCGGACAGTGACTCTTAAGGAAGACGGCGGAAGTTCGACCAGGCGGATCAGAGAGGGGCCGGCCTCCAGCAGGCGGCCGTCCCTTGCCCCGAGGCGAGCAAGCCATTAAGCTGACAAGACCAGGTGTGGCTACAGTGTCCTCCCACCAGGCGGTGGGACTGTAGCCACGCTAAAGATGACCAAGCCCCCGTCACTGGGGATACGGCTACAGTGAACAGCCACCAACCAGTCGGCAGGGCCCACTAGGCGGAGGGCCCCAGCGGTCGGCGGAGAAGCCGGAGGCCGGAGACACTGACGGCCGGGCCCGACAGCCGGCCAGATTACTATTGTACCCCTGGGGGGTAGGCCTATATAAACCCCCCAGGCTACCCATGCAAAGGGTTCCCACTCTGATAGAACTAGCCAGAAATCTAGGGCCGGGAGAGGTAGCCTTGCCTTCCTTTACCTCTAGACACAGCTCGAGGAGCACCTTGTATCACTAGTGCCTTAGTGATCATGCGGAGACCCCGCAGAGCAGGAGTAGGGGTATTATCTCCACGGAGAGCCCCCAACCTGGGTAACATTCGCCGGCGTACGTGTCTACGCCTCATCCCGCTTCCAGGCACCGGCGACGTTCTACTCGCTCCCACCATGATAAGCCATCCATTGGCATATGTCGCACCCAACCCCCGTCAACGCCCGTCCGTTGCAACGGGAGAAACGAATTCTCGCCGACAATCGATTATTTTTTGCTTTCGGGAAAACATGAATATTTCTTCACTTTTAAAACAGAAACTTTTCATAATTTGAAGTTTTTTTTATTAAGTTGTAACATTTTTCTAGACTTAAATCTTTGAACACATGATTTTTTTAAATAAATGTAATGAAACTTCTCTTTCCATCACAATTGTTAGCTGAGCCAGTTGGACATGACCGGTTGGCAGGTCATGGGATTGAACCCTCCCATCAGCAATTTTATTTTTTTTGCTAGCTCTCCGAGCCTAGGCCACAATGCGCCGCCAGGTTCCATCACATCTGTGAGTTGGGTCAATTGAAAAGACTATGTGTGACCAATTGGCAGGTCATAGGATCGAACCCTCCCACCGGTAATTTTATTTTTATGCTAGCTCTCCGGGCCTGGGCCACAATGCGCCGACAAACTGTGTGTGACTGGTTGGCAGGTCATGGGATCAAACCCTCTCATCGACAATTTTATTTTATTTTGCCAGCTCTCCGGGCCTAGGCTATAGTGTGCCGTCAGGTGGGCTTCCTCCGTTGGGCCAGAACGGATGGCAAGTAACGACATCAAAATAACAAAAATGTAGGAGTTATGCATGTAGGACAATGGGGGAGGACTCCCTAATGTATTTTCATGGATTTTTTCATCTAATAACTGTATAATTTCTTTAAAAAAAATCTAATAACTAAAGGAAAGATCAATTGCCAAAAAGAAATATCTGAGGGACAATTTTGTTAGTTTTGGAGTGGGGTGCTGATGTATTTTTCATCTACACGTTGCCTCTCTTTCCTTATTTTCCCTCTCGTGTAATTAGTCTCTGTTTCCTTCTTTATTTCTCATGTAATCAGCCCTTTTGTTTGTTCTCGACTTGCTGATGTTTCATGTAGTTTCCAAAGTATATAAACGTGTAGAAATAACACCAAGGTAGCGAGGTGGTACTATTCAACATTCGTACAGAAGCCTAGTTGGTTGAACAGCTCAAACAATAGGTGAGCTCTTGAGTTCGATCTCACACACAATCAATATTTTTTGGCTGCTCAATAATTGACGTAAGAATAAGGGGTGTTGCAGGCTAGGTAGGTGCAGACAAAGGGTCTTGGCGTGGTTGCATTGGTTGGGATGTGCATATTAGAGGTAGTGGATTCGACTCTGTCGGCCACACTTTTTTGAACTCGTTAGTTTATCCGTGCAAAAACACTTCTTTTTTAGTAACAATGCTGGATAGTATCATCTCGGATATTAAAAAGAATATAAAAAAACGGTTAGAAAAACGCGTATTATGACATGAGAAGAAAGCGTATTGTGACGATGAATCCACAGAGTCAATCCGTGCTTTATTATTAGGGAAAGGTTTTTACGGTAGGTTCACTGTGTTTATCCAGGCATGTTTTTTTTCGAAAATGAGGATGACCTCAGCCTATGCATCGTTTTGAAAAGAAGGATGGTCCCCAGCTTATGCATCTGAACGATGCATGCAGATATTTTATTAATTATTCACAAAGATCTTGTAAAGTAGTAATACATTAGTTTTACAAGTAACATACTAGATTATAATTTATAAAGCTTCAATCGCAATAGCTTATAGTAGTTGAGATCAACACAACGGTCTCAAATTCTTGTCCATCTCATGCCGCATCGGGACTTTTCCGCGGATAGAAACATGGGAGGTGCTACAATGCACCCTACTACCAAATTAATTGCATCGGAAACTCTCTTGAAATTTGCTAGTGGGCCTTCGGCCCAAAGCCCAACTAAAATTTTAAAATTCTCTTGGCCCATTCATGCACACATGTGAGTGGTGTGAATGAGATTGAAATTTAGTCCCATCCCGAAAGTTGAGAGAGATTTGCGCCTCTTTATAAGGTGAACTCTTCTACCACTTGTATGAGCATGAGAAGAGGAGACCTACACGCGCGCTCCTCCTCCTCGCTCGCCTCGCCACGCCTTGCCACGCCATGACGCGCCACGGATTACGGGAATGAGCTGAGGACAGAGCTATGCACGGTGTCTATATTTTTGCTGCTCGGGAAAAATTAATGACTCATTAATTAATAACTAACGGACGTGTTAATTACTGAACCTTTTGGATCGCGATGACTCAGACGTGGGGCTTACTCCCATGTCCTACCGGACCCGCACTATATAGTCAGTCAGACGTCTATCCTAGCCGCCGTCGTGTCGCATGGTTTCGCATCACCATTTCAGATCATTGCGCTGCCACGCAAGTCTTCTCCATCCCTCCTTTCAGCGTGCACCGCGAGAAGGGACAGCAGGCATCCGGAACCCCACCTCTCGTGATCCTGTACGGGAGAGGGGCGATCAGGTTTTTGGGGAGTGCACTCGCGCGACTGCTGCTAGCGACGACTTCTTCCCCGACCTCGGCAACCTCTTCCTCAATGACATGGGCGACAAAATCAATGCTGGCGGTCCTGCTCCCGCTGCACCGTATGTGATCTTGTCCTCCTTGTTCGAGATCGTACTAGAATTCTTAGTTCTAGTCCGTGTCCTAGATTTGATCTCTTCTTCTACTATGCTAGTCAACATGATTAGTTTAATCTTTCTTATAGCTGTCATGATTTATTTTGTGCTTATTTGGATTAAATCTCGTAGTAACTTGCTCATATTTTCAACAAACTCATATGCACGGCTCCGCCCTAAGAGCCTATACGACATTTTGTATCTCTCGGCCTCAATCTCATTGGATGGGACTTTTACGACTCTGGGTTCTACCACAAGCTACTTTTGAACGGGCACATTTCTATACAGGATAACTAAACTCTCTTTTTTCCTTGGTGGGGAGCCGGGGACTCAGTTCAGTAGGTCCTAGTGTGGCTCAGGTACATTTGCAAGGGATGCAGTTGGATTTAGGCAAACTTGTTGGTAAAAAGGTATGGTGCATGTGAAAGTGCAACTATCCCTGGGTGGTTTTGGTAATCAGTGACAATGTGGACCCCTCAAAATGCTAAGGACAAAGGATTGACTCAAGCTCTAAAGCTTAAGACTCTACATTTTACTTTTAGTGATCCAAGATCACATTGAGTCCATAGGAAAGTCAATACTATTAAAAGGGGATGATGTGTTGCTTAATGGCTTGCTTGCTCTCATGATTCTTAGTGATATGCTCCAAATACCCTCAACCACTTTCTCATATCCACATATGTCCCAAACCAAAAGTCAAATTCGTCCCCACCGATTTGATCTATCCAGCGCCACCGAGTTCATTTGACATAGCCACTGCCAGAAACCCTAGTCACTTCAGTCTCAGCGATAGGGTTCTCGGTCTCACCGCGATGGGATTGCAAACTCCCTGTTTCCCTTTGTAACGTTTCGGTCTAACCGAGATGAGCGATCGGTCCCACCGAGTTCGCAATGCAAACTCCTTGTTTCCTTTTCGTAACGTTTCGGTCTCACCTAGATGAGCGAATCGGTCCCACCGAGTTTGCCTGACCAACTATCTGGTTAGCTTATTACCAAAGTCGGTCCCACCGAGTTTGTGTAATCGGTCAAACTGAGACTACATTATGACCTAACCCTAATGATATCGGTCTCACCGAGTTGACATGTCGGTCCCACTGAAATGCCTAACGGTCACATTATGAACTAAATCGGTCCGACCGAGTTTTCTAATTCGGTCCCACCAAGTTTGGTAAATTGTGTATAACGGTTAGATTTTGTGTGGAGGCTATATATATACCCCCCTTCACCCTTTCTTCGTTCGTGGAGAAAGCCATCAGAACGTGCCTACACTTCCAGCATTCATTTTCTGAGAGAGAACAATCTACTCGTGTGTTGAGGCCAAGATATTCCAATCCTACCATATGAATTTTGATCTCTAGCCTGCCCAAGTTGCTTTCCACTCAAATCTTCTTTCCACCAAATCCAATCCTATGAGAGAGAGTTGGGTATTGGGGAGACTATCATTTGAAGCACAAGAGCAAGGAGTTCATCATCAACACACCATCTATTACCTTTTGGAGAGTGGTGTCTCCTAGATTGGTTAGGTGTCACTTGGGAGCCCTCGATAAGATTGTGGAGTTCAACCAAGGAGTTTGTAAGGGCAAGGAGATTGCCTACTTCATGAAGATCTACCCTAGTGAGGCAAGTCCTTCGTGGGCGATGGCCATGGTGGGATAGACAAGGTTGCTTCTTCATGGACCCTTCGTGGGTGGAGCCCTCCGTGGACTCGCGCAACTGTTACCCTTCGTGGGTTGAAGTCTCCATCAACATGGATGTACGATGGCACCACCTATCGGAACCACGCCAAAAATCTCCATGTCAACATTGCGTTTGCTCCCTCCAAACTCCTCCCATTTACTTTCTTGCAAGTTGCATCCTTACTTTCCGCTGCTCATATACTCTTTGCATACTTGCTTGAATTGTATTGTGATTGCTTGACTTGTGCTAAGTTGCTAAAATCTGCCAAGAACTAAAATTGGGAAAAGACTAGATTTTTATTTGGTCAAGTAGTCTAATCACCCCCCTCTAGACATACTTTTGATCCTACAATTGGTATCAGAGCTACGGTCTCCATTTGCCTTGATTTCCATAGCTTTTGGTGATCATAGCCTTGGTTTCACAACCTAGGAGAGTATGGCGTCTAGCGAGGGAAATTACCACCGTAGAGGTCCTTACTTTGATGATACTAATTTTGCTAGTTGGAAGCATAAGATAAAAATGCATATTCTTGGACATAACCCCGCCGTTTGGGCTATTGTGTGTATTGGCTTGCAAGGTGAATTCTTTGATTGGATAGAACCGAACCATGAAGCTACCGCGGAAGAGTTGAAGATGCTGCAATACAACACTCAAGCTTGTGATATCCTCTTCAACGGATTGTGCCCTGAAGAATTCAACAAAATCAGCGTCTTGAGAATGCAAAGGAAATTTGGGATACTTTGATTGATATGCATGAAGGTACCGACTCCGTCAAGGAATACAAATTGGATGTGCTTCAAAGTCAACTTGACAAGTTCAAAATGAAGGATGGCAAAGGTGTCGCTGAAATGTACTCTAGGCTTGCTCTCATCAAAAATGAAATTGCCGGCTTAGGAAGTGAAGACATGACTGGTAGATTCATCATCAAGAAGATCCTAAGAGCCTTGGATTGAAAGTACGATACCGTGTGCACATTGATCCAAATGATGCCAAATTACAAAGATCTCAAGCCAAGGGAAATCATTGGAAGAATTTTGCTCATGAGATGTCACTCAAGGGTAAAGAAGAGTTTCACAACAATTCAAGTGGTGCTTACAAAGCCTCATGTGATGCTCCTACATCATCAAGTGAGACACAAACCTTCAATGAAGAATTGAGCCTAATGGTGAAGAACTTCAACAAGTTCTACAAGAATAGAAGCAAGGAAAGAAGTTCCAAGTCAAGGTCCTACAATGACAAAAGATCTTCGAGTCGTGAACATAATTGCTACAATTGTGGAAGACCCGGACACTACTCCAATGAGTGTATGACTCCCTACAAAAGAAGAGAAGATTCACCTAAAATAAGAAGTAGAAGAGAAGAATCACCACCAAGAGAGAGAAGGAGTAGAGATGATTGTTATGAACGAAGAACATCCCAGAGAAGCAAGGATTCAGAAAGGAAGGACAAATCATCAAAGAGCTACACAAAACAAAGACATCAAGCTCATGTTGTGAATGGGTATCTGGCTCTGACTCCGACCATCACTCTGAGAGAAGTTATCACTCCGACTCCGAATATACTCAAGATGAAGGTGTTGCCGGTCTAGCACTTGTGTCAACCAACTCCTATGACATATTTGATTCACTAAATGAAGGAATTGGAAGATGCTTCACGGCTAAAGGCCCAAAGGTATCACACCCCGAGTATGTTGATTTCAATAGTGATGAGGATGATTTGTTAGGTGATGATGATTTACTTGTTGACAACTCTAGTTATAAAAACTATGATGAACTTGCTATTAATCATGCTAATCAAGATAAAATGAATGACGATGATAAGAAGGAGATTGAGCGTCTAACTAAAGAACTAAAAACTCTTAAGTTAGCTCATGAAACTACCTTGGAAGATCATCCAGAACTTTTAAATACTCATGAGGAGTTACACTTTGAAAAGCTCAACCTTGAGCAAGAGCATGAGTTTTTAAGGGCAATCAATGATGATCTTCACAAGAAAAGTTCTTCTTACATTGCCAAGTGATTACTCTTGTCTACTTATTTGCCACAAGTTAAATCTAACAAGAAAAGTAAGAAAGATTCTTCTTCTAGTGGTAACAATAATCATGCTAAATCCAATATTGTTGCTTCTAGTAGTTCTCTTGATTCCACTAATGATTCTATTAGCCAAGTTACACTTGAGCAAGAAAATAGCTTATTGAAGGGAACTATAGAGAAATGTGTTTACAAGAGCCTTGCCGAAAGTAAGCAATTTTAGGAAATTGTACGCAAGCAAGGAAGGCACCGGAAGAATCAAGGTGTTGGTTTTGAACGAAAGTTCAATGCCAATGGAGTTGAGTGGGAAGAAGATCAATACTCCAAGACGAAGTTTGTTACTCAACAAGAGAAGTATGATCCTACTTCTTTCCAAGGGACACAAGCTCAAGATGATCTTCCACCATAAGACCACAAGCTAAAAGGCAAGGACAAGCTTCAAGAAGAGATTGATGCATTTGAAGAAGCTCCCAAGGCCTTGGTCAAGTGGGTTCCCAAGACTACATCAAGTTCTACTTCATCAAGTACGACTACAACTCCAAGGATTCCCATCAAGATGATGTGGATCCCAAAGAAGAAGAACTAGAGAGTTCTTGAGGGTGACTCCGCCAACACACTTCACTCATATCATTTTGGCGAGAACAAGTGCAAACAACTTCCATATCTTGCACTAGTTCAAGGAGTCGCAAACCCTCTTGTTGGTAAGACAAGGAACAAGGTAACCTAATTCTTTCATGGACATCATCTTGTGTGTACATCACTCTATGTCTATGTATATCCTTGCTTGTTCCTTGTGGGACTAACCCGTGTAGGTATTGAAAGTGCAACTCACACCAATGGATTGCTCCAAATGATCTACATCAACATTGAGCATCCACATCTTCAACACCTACATGAAGTCATCATCAACAAAACCCAAGGTTAGTTTATCCCTCTTAGGGGGGATATCACATCTAGGGGGAGCTTTACTCTAAGAATTGAGCTAAAGCAACTCTAATGGTGTGAACACAACAATGCTTTATGTAAAAGTGGTAACCCCACTTGTGCTTAAATGATGAGTATGACCTATGATCAAATGTTCTCATTTGACTCCTAAGTCAATATACTCATATATAGATGACCTAGTCATCGCCAATTGCTTGATAGATGCTAGAGTGTTTGTGCATGCTTTGCCACATATTTCACTTGCCATTTTTTGGGTGAGCATGCAGATTGCATATTTTACTCATTTGAGGACATCCACTTGTTGCTTTGGTTGTTTGGATCTTTTTTTTCCTGCCAAGTGGATGGACAAGAATGCCTAAGAACCTTCTCTAGCTATCTATTCTTTTCTTGTCTCAAACTCTATTCATGCTACATCACAAAGTTTGATCAAGTCAGATTCGAACCACTCTGTGTGCGGAGCACTCGGAGTCCCTGATTCGTCATAGACTTAAACTTCCAAAACCTCTTTGTGCATTTCAGTTTGACTGAGTCATCTATTTTGGTCACACCGAGTTCACCAAGTTGATCTAGGTTTTCATCTTGGTGCAACTGATTTGAACACTTCGGTCACACCGAGTTGCAGGAGCCACTTGCGATTCTGCATCTTGGTGCTACCGAGTTGTCCTACTCGGTCACACCAACAGGGTTAGGATATATATACCCACGGGTGAGATTTTGGAAATTTCTTGAAAACCCCTTAGCCCGCGCTTGTCCTGCTCTGCCTCCTCGGGTCCCCAGATCGTCTCCTTGCCGCCAGCGACCTCCTGCTATCGTAGTTCTAAGACTAATAGTAGAAATGGGGGTAGGTATGGAGAGGCAAGATCTCAGCTATGATGAAGGTGTACACACGAGGTTTACGAGTTCAGGCCCTTCTAAGTGGAAGTAACAACCCTACGTCTCGGTGCCCGGAGGCAGTCGATTGGATTATGTGTGTGATATTATAGGGGGTGCGAACCCTTGTGCTAGGGATGGGGGTGGCTTATATAGAGTATGTCAGGACCTCCACCGTCCTCCATTACAAGGGACTTAATGTACATAAAGTGGGGGCGTTATTGGTAACGCCAGCCTTAAGTGCTGTTAATGACCTTAAAGACTACGGAATGAACGCCTGTCCATTGTAACACTGAGTGACTCCAGGTCTTCGGTAGGTCGAGTGATTCCCTGGATGGTCGAGTGACGGAAGGGAGGATGACTCCCGAGTGACATGGCTGTCGAGTGGATTGCACTCGACATCTTTGACTGGGGGTCTCTTGCTGTCTCTTGGACTTCTTATCTTCAAGGGTAGTGACCTTGGGTAGGACACATAGGTCAGGCCTATGACCCTACCCCAGGTCTATATCCTCATCAGTAGCCCCCGAATGGATTAAGGTTCGAGTGGAAAGTAGGTTGAAGTTGAACTTGTTCTGAGCCTTGCACCTTCGTGAATGTTCTCTGCAAGATTGGAAACTCACGTTGGTACTTCAGCGTCGACTCAGCCTCCTTGATCCATTCAGAGAGTTGTCAACTGAACTTATGGCATCATGTGCTGAGTGCTGTATTAGAGTGCGGGATCTTGGGCGCGATCAACTGCTGTGTACCCCGGATTTCACGGGATACGGAATTTCGGGGAAGCGCGCGGGACGGAGAGCGCTGAAGTGGGCGGAATGGATAAGCAGCGATGCCTCAATTTCCATGCTGCCTTTTTCGCCACGCACGTTGCGCGCGACTATTGCGGGATTTGACAGGATCGCCTGGTCCCATGCGTCAGTCACTCGGAAGCAACCCTTTATAAGGCAACAGGGCCGAGGCGTCTGCACTGTGCACACCCGTTCTTCCTTCTTTTTCATCCGCTTCTCCATCGCGCCTAGCTCTTCCGCTCTCGACGCTGCTGCTCCGCCGCCATGGTGAAGGACAAGACGGCGGTGCTAGAGCGTGCAAAGAAGGCGATGGGGACGGCGAAGGGCAAGAAGCAGAACCGCGGGTCGTCGTCGCGCATGGGACTGCCACCGGGCTGGATCCAGGGCGATTGGATCCGGTCTTCGATTCGGCAAGAAGATCTGGTTGAGCCGGCGGAGTCCGGGCTAATCGCCAAGGGAGCGGCAAGGCTGCCGGAGGGGGAGATGGAACCGCAACCTCGACTGGGTGAGTGTGTACTGCTCGCCACCCACGTCGACCGGGGTTTCTCGATTCCTCCGCACTCCTTCTTCCGGGGATTCTTGAATTTCTTCGGTGCTCAACTCCACCATTTTTCTCCCAACACCATCACGTATCTGGACGCGTTCGTGTCGATGTGTGAAAACTTCTTAGGGTGTCGACCGCACTGGGGTCTTTTCAAACATATCTTCACCATCCGCTCCCAGTCGGTTAAAAAAGCAAAGTCAAGTGACTCAAAAACCCATGTCATCCAGATGTGTGTGGGTTTAGGTATCCAAAAGAGGCATAGGAGTGCCTTCCCTGCTATGACTCTCCCTGAATCTGTTAGAGGCTGGCAGTCGACCTGGTTCTACTGCCAGGACGTCGCAGCTCCAGGCCAATCGACTGGTCTTCCCTACTTCACATTCGACCGTGTTCAGACCCCTGCTCACTGAAAGTGACTGCTGCTGAGAACGTGGAGACGAAGATGTTGGTGGAGAAAGTGGTCTAGCTTATAAATGAGGGTGTCACCGGCCTGGACCTGCTGGAAGTGTTCCTCAGTTGACGCATCCAGCCTCTTCAGGCTCGTGACCGTCCTATGTGGCTGTACTCCGGACCTGACGACACCGCTCGGGTTCATCTAGAAGAGGTGCCACCCAAGACCGTGGCCTTGTGGTTGAGGGGCATTAGAGGCAATCAGGACAACCCTAGAGGATCTAGGTGAGTCATCCCCTTTGGCGACGACAATCAGCCCGACAAGGTATGCTCTTTGTTCCGACTGCTTCTCGTTTATGTTCTGATTGTATGTGACGTCGACTGACTTTTACTCGACTGGTTTGTCCTGTAGGTTTTCACTGAGATGCATTCGATGCCCAACGGCGAACAAGATTTGGAGCAGGACCAGGAGGGAGAGGCCTGCACGGAGGAGAGTGGCGACTGGGAGTCTCCAGATGAAGAGGAGGAGGAGGAGAGTGAGGAGTCAGACGATGAGGAAAAAGTCGACTCGCCGTCGTGCTCCGAACATCGATCCAAGCAGCACCATGACCCGTCCGGCGGGCGCGGGAAGAACGTAACTCCAAATACCAACACTCAGAAGCGCACTCGGACGCCGACTCTAGAGCCGATGAAGAAGGTAGCCAAGCAGCCCAAGGTTGTTCCTCCCAAGGCTCGGAAGACTTTGCCGAGGATCAAGATGGATGTTCCAGTCGCCTCCGGGTGAGGATTTATCTCTCTGCGTTCCTTTCTTCCGATTGGCATTTCTATTGATTACCAAGTGGATCTTGTATCTTTCCAGCCCCACTTCTGCTGCGACTGATATGGACATTGACAAGGCCCAGAGAGATGAAGAAACCGATGACGCGGCCACCTCACGAGCTGGTGAGTCTGTTTGGTAAAAACTTGTCCCATCGATTGAGATTGTTGGTTGGATAAATTTCTGATTCTTTTTTCCTTTTTGCCGTAGTACCACGAGACGTTGTCATGCTTCCTGATGATGAAGAGGAGGAGGTGCCTCTACAGGAGAGGAGGAGGAGAGGTGGAGGCTCGAGCAGGAGAAAACCTGAAGTTCAAGTCCCTTAGTCGACGCCGGTGCTTGAGGGGGTGGTCAAACATTCTGGAGATCCAGTTCAGACCAACGTCACATTTGCCAACCCGCTGACGACTGATCGTCTGTCGGGGTCGACTGCTCCGGTTACTGCCGCCCAGTGCAACTCCACTCGTCTGACCCAGTAGCTGCTCCAACTCCCTTGGAGCCATCACTCTTCGCTGCATATCAGACTCTGGACGATTCGCCAAGTGCTGCCAGGGAGGCTCTTCACCAGGTGAACCTTGTCATGGAGCAGGTGAAGGTGATGCACGAGGCTATTCAGGTGGCTTATAACGCCAGCATTACCCTGCAGACCAATATCAAGGTCAACGAACTCCGACTGAACTTTTTGAATGCTATTTTATATCCGATCACCCAATGGGGTGTGCCTGTGTTTAGAGTTTTAAGAATCCGTCCACTTCACTCGACTCGTGTTGAGCCTTAGTAATCTATCCAGGCCAGTGGGGGCACGTCGAGTGCACCCACTGGGTGTAGTCCCCGAGACCGCGGTCGACTACGGGCAGTCGACTGAGGTCTTAGAATCTGATTTTCTCTTTTTTGACTCGCGCTGGGCGAACCCGTCCGAGTGTTGTTCTGAACTAGTGGGGGCATGCTAAGTGCACCCACTGGGTGTAGTCCCCGAGACTACTGTTGAATATTTGATTCATCTATAGTCTTAGAGTTACTTATCACCATCTTTATCTCTTATTCGTGTCGACTAACATATCTCTCTTGCTGACTGCAGAGGTCTTGTGATCTTGGAGCTCGACTTTCTGAATTAATGAAGAAGCATATCAGCGTTGAACTTGATCCTGAACTCGCGAAGAAGAACCTCAAGACCGCTCAGGAAGAGACGACCATTATGGGAGGTAACCAATTGACTGTCTTGTCCACTTGGTAGCTCGCATCTTTTACTTCCTTTTCTCTCAGTATCTTTGAACCGAGTGACTTCACACAAGCAGATGTACATAGTGAAAACCGTCAACTTTAGGCTCGTCTGAAGAGTGTTGTTTCTTTAGAGAAAATGAAGGAAGCTTTGGAGAAGAAGGACCATGACCTTACTGCTGCTCAGAAGGAAGCACGTGAGAAGATAACGCTTGCAGATAAGAAGCTGGCATCAGTCGGCAAGTTGGAAGAGGAGAACGCGAAGTTGAAGACCGCCTTCTCTGACGCCAATCGAGAAGTTGAGCAGCTGAAGAAAGACAAAGAGAACCTGACCAATGAAGTCAGAAGCCTCAGAGCCAAAACAGGCGAGCTGAAGTCCTATCTGGGACAGCTTGCTGCAAAATTGGTCCTGAAACTTGAAGGTATTGATGCTAGACCGTCTGATTGTTGCCGATTGGAATATCTTGTTATGCCGTCGACTCACTATTTTCTCCGATTGTGCAGAATTTTTTCAAGACTTTGAGGCCGAGACCGGGCGGGTCGAGACAAGTATCGATCCCATCAATTGTCCCGTGAAAGATGACATTGCGATGAACTTGCTGAGGTTGGAATCACGCTTGGATGGTGCGGTTGCTTATCTGGCTCGACTGAAGGCGGTGATGACCCGAGTGGACGTCGAACTCTGGCCTCAGGTAGAACTTTCTCAAGACCTCGAGTCGCTGATGGCTCGACTCAATCAGATCCCTGGCCGAGTGCAAGAGTGGAAGAAGTCCTCTGCTCACTGTGGTGCTGACGTCGCCTTGTCATTGGTTCGAGTGCACTGAAGGAGGCTAAAGAAGAGAAGCTGGCGGCCCTTAAGGTAGCGAATACTAAGAAGCACTCCTTCCAGTCCTTCATGGACACCTTCCTCGAGACAGCCACTCGCATTGCCGACAGCATCGATCTTGACAGCTTCTGCGATCCAGCCAGTCCTTCTCCCACCGAGTGACTGAAAAACATTATGCCTCACCTTTATTTGCCTCGGAATACCGAGTGATTTTGTAATCGTTAAAACTCCTTCGGGCCTGACGCCCAAGTACTTTTAATCCGCGGTTAGGAACCTTTGGATTTATCTTTGAACATGTTGCGTTTATCTTCGAGTGAAACTCGTTCTTCTCTCAGATCAGTTTTCGTTCGTTCGATGCAGCTTCTAGAAGAATAAGCAGTTGACCAGTTGGGAGAGCCTTGAGCAGCATTGATCAACTCATCAGCATGGCACTCAGCAATAGTCTTGATGTTCCTGTCATCAGCAAGGCACCAGCCGTTGGATGGGCCTTTGACGGTGCACACAATCTCGTCCTTCTTCTTAACGGTGCAGCCCCTGGGGGTTGGGGGGTCATGGACGACCCGCACCATTCGGCAGGACTGGCAGCTCATCAACGGGGCATTCAGCAATGGTCTTGACGTTCTTGAAGATGGCTCATCTTGGGGACACGCTCAATTTCGTCCTTCTTCTTGATGGTACAACTTTGGAGTGGGGGTCATGGTCGACCCGCACTTTGCTACGCCCCTGAGCGAGAAGATCAGTTTTCACTCGGGAGGATTTTCGAAACTTAGGTGAGTACTGGACTGCAGCTAAGCCTCCGAGTGGGAGGATTTCTCACCACTCGGTAGGATTTCTCAAACTTAGGCGAGTACTGGACTGCAGCTAAGCCCCCCGGGTGGGAGGATTGCTCACCACTCGGTAGGATTTTTTTATCACTTAGGCGAGTACTGGACTGCAGCTAAGCCCCCGAGTGGGAGGATTGCTCACCACTCGGTAGGATTTTTCAAACTTAGGCGAGTACTGGACTGCAGCTAAGCCCCCGAGTGGGAGGATTGCTCACCACTCGGTAGGATTTTTCAAA